>NC_049234.1:601762-902643 GCF_011100685.1 Canis lupus familiaris
CCCCAGAATTCACAGGATTCCCCTCAAACTTAAATGAGATATTGGAAATGCTAACATGGCTTCTAGGATTCCACATAGTATTGCATGCATAAATCATACATTTTCTACCTAAATCCACTCAACTTTTAGGAATTTCCAAATTACTGAAGAGGTGATTATTGATGGTAAAGAAATTTCTAAGCAGGTAGAGGCAAGATAGAGACTAAGCAAGGGACACTACCTTTGCCAGATGATTCCCTTTGACTTTTCCATCAGTAGGAAAAACAAGACGCCCTTTGCAGAATTTTGTGTGTGTGTGTGTGTGAGAGAGAGAGAGAGAGAGAGAGAGAGAGAGATGTGTGAGGGGGTAAGTCTGGAATTTAGAAATAAGTCACCACTTTGACATGATGTTAATAAAAATATTTCAGAAGTTGACCCTATATCTTAGCTTTTAAGGAGATTATACTGTTCAGATCTCACCCACAAAGACAAGCAGGCTAAATAGGGGACAATGTTTTAGGGGTTGCTTATGCGAGGCAGGATATAGAAAGGGAATGTCCTAGCTGAGAAGGGTGTTAGTTTGAGAGTTGCTCAAGAAGACAATAATCCGGAGGAGGACATTGTTTTCAGGGCCACACAGTATCCCCTTCTTTCAGTAACAGGACCCTTCTTTCAGCTAGCCCTTTCTAAGGGTGCCCATGTTCTCTGAGGATGTCAACCCCAGTAACTCTAGCCTTGATGACTGGTATGGGAAAGACTGTGGACCTAACCTTGTCCTGTCAGACTAAAGCCCATTTATATTTATTGGTGGAGAAAGTCAAGCTTCCCCTCCTGGAAGTGGAAGGAGGAATGTAGGCCAGTGGGATGAATCTGCTAAAAGTGGAACCAACAAACTCTAATGAATGAAAGTTGAAGAGAACAGTGAGATATTGAGCCTTCATCATGTTGCTAGAGCCTCTGGATCAAGGCTTAGTTGTACCCAGAATTCTCCTGGACCTTTATAGTAAGCAGCTTAATTTCCTTTATTATTTAAGCCAGTTGGTGTTATGTTTTCTGTGACTTGCAAAATAATGCCTCTTAGTTACAAAGTGTTCTTGTAGGGAAAACAAGTTAGGCCAGAAGAGAGGGACTCCTATTGCAAACTGAAGGCCAGTGGCCCAAGTTACTCCAAGAAGAAACCAACTGGAGAGGTACAAAGAAGGAGAGGTGGGTGATTTAGGAAACCAGTTCTGAGGCTGCACGCAGACAGCAGGATGCTCCTTGTAGGCAGGTGTGGGTATGGCCTGTCAAGGCCAGGCTCTCTGAAGGAATCAGGTTAGGACAAACTAAATCTTTAGTGAGGTATGGCACTTGGGACTGATCACATGTTAGCTTGTATTTACATAAGGGAACAGTCCACACCTCCTGATGTGTGCCAGAAATGACAGGAAGCCATATGAAGAATGACCAAGGGCGGGGCAAGTGACAAGAAAAGGCACATGATAAGAACTATGTGAGGGGAAGTTGAGTGTTGTCTGCCAGCTGCCAGGCAGTTGGGGCATTCTGGTGAACCAGGACAGCCTGGGAGTTGAGCTCTGACTTTATGGAAAACCCAAGTCTATCTGGAACAGTGGGAGATAAGTCATACAAAGATGTAACCTAAATAGAGCAATACTGGATCGTCAGGGAAAAAAAAAAAAACAGGCAAACCCAAGCTACAATAAATGCCATGGAAGTCTCAACAGTAACAGTACCTGAGCACTCCCAGGCTGGGAGTGCTGGTCTTGCTGGTTAAACTATAATCAGTGTCAGGTAATCTGATCACCAAAACCTCTGTCACTGTTGCCAGTGCCACACACCCATCTCCCCAGCCCAGCAGCCTGGAAAGTGGCAGAAGACGTAGGAGGAATCCTTGTCTTAGTACGTCAAAATAACAAGTGTTCTAATTAGGAAATTACTTCAGTTAGGAAGTGTTCTGGAACGTGAATATGTTTGCAGAGTGATAGGAAATCAAACACCAAAGGAAGTAAGGAAAACACTAGATACAGAGAAATCAGTGGTTTTATATTAAAAAAAGAAAGATCACATCAAATATCTGACATGATTTCTCTTCTTTCCATTTGCAATGAGCTAAGTCCAATAATTACTAAATATTAGAAATATATCTTTTATGATATTTCCTATAATATAGGTTAAATGTAATACTAGTAATAATAGCTAGTATTTATTCGAGTACTTTCTATGTGTCTGGGACTTTGCTACCTTTCAGATATACATCACCTTATTCTATTCCTACATCAACCTTGTGAGGTGAGTAGTGTTATTCATATTACCATTTCAACAGAGAAAGCCAAGATTTGGAGAAATTAAGAAACTTGTCAACACCTCTGGGAATAAGACTGAACTTTTAAAAACTGCACTGTTTAAAAACAAAAAGGATAGTTTAGGGGGAACATCATTCTTTCCATGGTAAGTTCTCAAATGCCAACCTGAACAGTTATCATTTTTTTAAAAATTGTTTCAGTAATTCTCTGTTGAAGCAAACAGAGTGAATATGGCATACCAGTTCCCACAAGGTGAATTGGGTATACCATTACCCACCTGGGTAAGACATGCAAGTTGAACAGTAACCAATGCTCAGACTATTTTCAAAACTTAAAACAGTCGTAGAACATAATATACAGACAACTGCAAAGAGAATGTTATAGATGAATAAATTACTAAAATGAATTATTGTAAGGCAAAACACCCTTATAACACCAACGAGATCAAGAGGCCAAAAGAAATTGGGGACCCACCCAAATCCTCCCTGGGCCCCATCTCATCACACCCACTCCTTTCTCATAAGGCCTAACCTTATTGCAATCATTTTCTTGCTTTTTTTATGGTTTCATCACACAAATGTGCATCCTACAACACTATATAGTTGAAGATTTGGGTTGTTTTTTTTTTTTTTTTTCCAGATAGTTTTTGTTTTGTTTTGTTTTTGGTCTCTTAATTTACAACTTCTCCATCCTCTTCCTTTTCTTTCTTGTAAAAATGATTTTTGAAGAAGTGTAGCCATTTCAACCTGTGAAATGGCAAAGTTTTCCCATAGCCTGAATTCTGCTGATGTGATGGCCTCAATACAAATATTATAACTGGTTGGTATAAATCAGTCCATAAGGAGGATATCAGGTAGAATGAAAGGCAAACATCTCATCTGCCATAGGCGCATTAAGATTCTTTTTCTCGGGGATCCCTGTGTGGCTCGGCGGTTTGGCGCCTGTCTTTGGCCCAGGGCGTGGTCCCTGGAGTCCCGGGATTGAGACCCGCATCGGGCTCCCGCTGCTTCTCCTTCTGCCCGTGTCTCTGCCTGCCTCTCTCTCTCTCTCTCTCTCTTTCTCTGTGTCTATCATAAATAAATAAATAAATAAATAAATAAATAAATAAATAAATAAATAGATAAATCTTTAAAAAAAAATTCTTTTTCTCTAACAAAATCCATGGGATAATGATGATTTTTTTTTTAACAAAAGTTGCTTTGAGGTAATCTGTTTCTTCCTTCCTCTTGCTGCCTCATACATATATCTCGTAGAAAATCTGATAATAGGAAAATGCCATGTTGGATATATAAGGAAGGTAAAAAAAAAAATAAGCATAAACAAAACAAAAAGATTATTTTTCTTGGGAAGGAAATGGAAAGGACCAGCAACCTCTACCCAGCACTTTGGTTATTTCTAAATTTTGGCACTTTTAAGAAACAGCCAAATGCAGCTACCAGAAAAGAAACAGATGGTAGCAAAGCAAAATCAACTAAAGGGCAATATAAAACTCAATGAGATTTTTCATCAGCACAATGAAACAAGCCATATTCATTCCTTTCCCACACTCATGTTGCCCTCACCACCACATTCTTTTCAAGACACAGCTTCTCAGCAAGGCCTTCAGGCAAGAAATAAGGCTAGCCATGTAGTTAAACCTAATTGCTGTAAGATCTTGGGGCAAGTTACTTAGCACAAGTTTCCTTACATGAACAGTGAGGATAATATGTACCTTACGAGGAGGTTTTTAGGGGGCTCCACTGAGATAATAGCTATAAAGCGTCACATAGTAAATGCATAACAAATGTCAGTCTCTTGGCTTTGCCTCTTCCCGGCCAAGTTGTATCATTTTTCCTTTAAATATGTTGACTTTAAACACTCAAGCCATTGAAAATCAAAAGTTCAAATAAAGGACATAAAAAATTCTAAATTTTCACTTCACCCTATGCAGAATGAACCTTTTTGACAACGTCTTTGTGCATTTAAATACTGAGCAATATGCTTAAACTTTAAGAACCAGGGACAAAACCCCTCCTTCCCAGTTGTTCCCACATTCATCCTTTACCGTCCATTCCCTCCACAACCTTGCTGGTTTGGCACCATTTAATCAATCAGAGAACAAAAGGAAGACTGGAAATCTTTTGTTCCAATCCTCATTTTCCTGGAAAGGAAACTGAAACCCAGAGTGAATTTCCTAAGCACACTCTGGTTCACAGCAGAGACTGGACTACAGCCTCTAACACTGGTTGCAAATGAAGTGCCTACAGGGGCCAATGGGTTAAAGAGAGGAGAGTAAAAGGCGGGGTTAGGTGGGGAGCACAGCTGTTCTAAACTGTGAACTTCAGCTCACAGTTACCATATTGGAAAGAGGGCCAAGTACTGCTAGAACATCTAACATTTAAAGAGATCACTGCAACTTGAAACTTAATATATAATCGACTTGCTTTTAAATGCTGGCAATGTATTAAACATTTTTTTTAAACTCTCTATGCAGGTCAAACAAGACACATCTGTGGGCTGGATTTAGCCAATTTGAGGCCTCTGCATCCTGCCAACCCTAAGTTAAATTTATTTTATTTAATTTGCTTTGATTCTCACAACCCTTGCTCAAAATAAAAACCTTCAATGGCTCCCCATTGCCTACAAGATAAAGTCCAAACTTCTCACCCAGTCCTTCAAGACAATCCATGACTATCTTTAAGACCTCAAAGTATATTTCCACCTTACAGTCCCCATCCTCCATTGCAACCACAATGGCCACCAATGTCTACATCAGGTACAAAAATATTCAGAAAGTCACCTGCCCGGGCCACACGGGCTGTCCTTGTTCTTCAGACTGTGCCTTTCTTGGGACGACTTCCACCTGTGCACTCCCATCACTGAAACTCTGTCCACCCCTTAAGTGCCCAGTGGAAATACTACCTTTCCACAAAACCTCCCTGATGGCCCCTGCGAAAAGCCACCTTGCTCTGAATTTCCATAGGACTTTATACCACTCACATGACACTTAAAACATACTGCCTTGTTTTGGAGTTACCTGCACAGCTCATTTCCCCAAGTACCCAATAACTCTTCTGGAAGGAAGGGTTTGAATCTGACGACCATGGTGAATATGTACACATGCTTTGTTCAAAGCAGGGGGCTCAATAACTATCTCAGAAACATTACCCTTTTATGCTGCAAACTTGTAGATCAAACATGAAGAAAATACTGTTAGAGAACCCCACTACATTTGTCTTTCATAGGCAGACTCTTGAGTGACAAAAAGGGGAAAAGACCTCACTTCTCTGGCTTCCCAAAACATTTTCTGCCCTATACTACTACTTCTACCCGCTTTGTGATTTCCTCCTCTAGAAGCCCTCACATCTTTGCTCCAGACAACACTGATTCTAAGAGACCACTGTTAAATATTCATCCATTATGTGAAAGTGTTGGTCTTTTCCTAGGAGTTAATTTATCAGTCTGGTGGTTATCACTTGGAAAGACACAGAGAGCTGGGCAACTGGTAAATAGATGCTGTCATCATCTAGTTCAGTTGTGACAAAACTGATTAAATCATAACTACCCAGGAACCAAGGTTGCTTTTGAGTGTGAGAGTCCTAAACTTGTGTCTCACGCTCCTGTTTTTCTGGAGCCACTCCCATTTTTAGTCATTTACTTTCAGCTGTGTCAAAAGAGAAAAGAAAAAACCCCATTAGGCTTCATTTTATTTTTTTATTGGCCTGGCCTACCCTAAAGGCACTCAATAAAATGTTTGCTGACTGAATTTCAAAAAATCAACTTTCACACTCTTGTCTTTTGTAAGATGGCCTAAATTTGTACAATAATGGGAAAGGTTGATGCAACCTGAACTCAAACTAGCTATAGTTTAGATGTCAACTGAGTCATTTCAGTTAGCATATCCTGGGCACACCATTTTAAACCTGATCAAATATATACAGTCAGAGGCATGTTAGCCTTGCAAACATCAAGTTAGATGTTCACATTTATGTCACGTGGTAATCTGTTTTGATGTTAGAGAGCCAAGACTATCTTGAATTCTAGTAAACATCAAGGACAACAGACTATTGGGGTTTCCATTATGAAAACAATGTTTTTTCCTGTTTTGGATGATGCCATTGTAGGTCATAACTACTAATTCTCTAATTTCTTTACCAAAAGAAGAAAGTTCATTCTTAAACCTTTACTAGGAGTGCTTCTAGCATAAGCATGTTAGAGCTTGTTTGTAATGTACATTAGCATAAGCATAATTTAACAGACTTCAAAGAGCTTCCCATAAAAAGCAATTCTTCTCTTTGTAATTCCTGTGAAAGAAGTGAAATAGGTTTCGCACAGTGACCAAGAGGCTCTGAGTCCCCTCATGTTTCCTTCTTTAGTACATTTTGGGATAGAACAGGCTTAAAGCAATACTCTCTGCTGCAAACTAATAAGGTGAACATGCTTATTTTGTCTTTCTGTAAATAATTTTCTGTTAAATTTCTGAAAACAAAATTTTAATATTTTAGAAATTAACATCCGAAACACTGTTCAAGCGTCCTTTAAAGGAATTCTGGACCTCTAATCATTAGTTAAAACACGATTTGGACCGACAGTAACAAGTATGTTGTGATTACATTGTTGTGAAGTAGGAAGGCCCACAGATTCGTTAAAGAACAAGAATACAGTAACACACTTAGGAACACAGGCAGCAGCCTGGGACCCACTACATCAAGATCCCTTGCTCCCACTTAAAAGAATATGACTGCGGCCAGTGGAAGGGCTCCTCGGAGTGTTTTTCTGATCTTTTTTTTATATATATATTTTATTTATTCACTCATAAGAGAGGGGCAGAGACACAGGCAGAGGGGGAAGCAGGCTCCACGCAGGGAGCCCGACGTGGGACTCGACCCGGGACCCCGGGGTCACGCCCTGGGCTGAAGGGGGCGCTAAGCCGCTGCGCCACCCGGGCTGCCCGCGTTTTTCTGGTCTTAAACCAAGACAGAAAGTAAGTGGGAAGCTCCGCTCCCCTTTGATTCCGTTCAGTGTATACTTCCAGCAGAAACCGGCATCGCTTAGGCGGACGACGGTTCCCCAGAGGGCGCGTGAGGCAGAGGCAGGGGCCGGGGCCGGGGCCGGGGCCGGGGCAGGGGAGCGCCGGGGAGCGCCGAGCCGAGGCCGCAGCATCCGCGCGGGGGCGGGGGTCGGCGCCTGAGAACCGGGCGTCGTTCGTGTTCAACCGCAACGTGGCCAGGATGGAGGGGGCTGGGATGCGTGGCGGAGAGCCGTCGCCTTGCAGCCCTCGGGTCCTTCCGGGGAAGGCGGATTCGGGCTGGAGAGGCGGGGAGGCGCGGGCCCCAGGCCCGGGAACGACCCGCGGAGGCCGGAGCCGCCCACCCGCGCGCCCCGCCCCAGGGCCTGGTGCCCCGAGAGGGAGGCCGGGCTCGCCGGGTGGGCCCGGGCGAGCATCTTCCTGAGCGCCGGCGGCCAGCAAGAGGCGCCGCGGCCTTACCTGGTTCCCGAGGTACCACGCGCCCGACAGCGAGCCGTTGCCGGCGCCCGGCGACCAGTACGTGAAGTTCCGGGACAGCTCGTCCACCGCGGCCGACGCGGCCATGCGCCCGCTCCCTGGGCCCGCGCCGGCCCCCGCGCCCCCCGCGCCCCCCGCCCCGCCGCGCCGCGCCGCGCCCTCGAGGCCACTTCCTGCCCGGCGCCGGCCACCTGGCTCCCGCCCCCGCGCCGCAGGTGCGGCTCCGCCCCGCCCCGCCCGCCCCGCCCCCCGCCCCCCGACGTCGCGGCGCGTCCGGGGGCCCCGCGGCCTGGGCTCGGTGCGCTCGCGGGCCTCGCCGCCCAGGCGCGTCCCCGTGTCCCCGCGTCCCCGCGTCCCCGCGCGCAGGGCTGCACCTGCCGGGGCCGCAGGGCGGTCGGTCAGGACGCACCCAAGCGGGCGGACGGCCCCGGACCTGTTCCCGGCAGCTCCGGCTTCTGTCACTTTCAGGGTTTCTCAGTTGAACGTCCAAAGCTGTTTGCGATGGAAAAGTCACGAGTCCCCGAGAATATTGTAAGCAACACGAGAATAAAGGTCAGGTCCATGAAATCTCAATGCCAACGATTGATAGATCCTTAGTCACTATTCCTGCAATGAAGGAAAGAATCTCCTGTGTTAGCTGCACAACCCTAATCTTTCCT
Source organism: Canis lupus familiaris (assembly GCF_011100685.1). NCBI lineage: Eukaryota > Metazoa > Chordata > Mammalia > Carnivora > Canidae > Canis > Canis lupus. The sequence goes on from NC_049234.1 coordinate 610,189, forward strand.
CCAGAATCGAGGTACTTTCAGATGAGACCAGAAGGAATTTCTGAAACCAGCTGCTGGATGTAAAAATTTAGAATGGGAGATAGTTGTTAATGGTCTTAACAAACTCTAACTAGATGTTCGATTTTGTGTGTAGTCATTCATTCAAATTCTACCGCCTTACTACAAATGAAGTGTAAGGTATCCCTGACCTTTAGAATCCTGCGGTCCTATATTGTTGCCGGAAGCACCGGAACTTGGATTCTTTTGTTTAGACCATGCTGAGATTCTTCGTACATAATGTGTTCTGTCTGCCATGACTTCACTACAGGGGACCTTCAAGAAAAGAGAATTGCTGCCTAATGAAAACTGGGAGAAAGTTTTCAGTGTTTATTAGGGGAAGTATGCGAATGAGAGAAGGAAGCGAGAAAAATACCACTTTTAGGTAAATAACAAGACATCACCTGGGAAGCTGTGTAGTTTCTTGCTTTAGCACCCAAAATGCTCAATGAACAATTGATATGGTAGCTAACTCTTCACAATTTTAAGAGGCTCATTTATTTCAAATAGATATCTGAAGGAAAAAGTGTCTTTTTTATATCTTCTATAATACCACATTAACTTATGTCGGTGACCTTATTAATGCTTCCTTCAGTTGAGTGCTTTAGGATACAAGTAACAGAATATCCTAGTAAAAGTGGCTTAGATAACAAGCATGTTGTCTCTGGAGGGAATTTGGTTCTGTGTGGCTCTATGATGTCATCACTTCCATCTTTCTGCTCTACCATTCCTGATATATCAGGCTTTTCCCTTTACATGGTGGCAGCTCCAGGCATTACATGCAAACATGACCACATGCAGGGGGAAAAAAAAGTGAGGCATTTCTTCGAATGCATCTTGTTTTGTTGTTGTTGTTGTTGTTGTTGTTGTTGTTTTCAGAGAGGAAAACCTTTTTCAGGCTGCCCCAGCAGATTCCCCTTCAGGTCCCATCAGCCAGGACTGGGTCACAAGCCCATCCATGCTCTACCTGCAAGGGAGGCTGGGAAAGTGACTCGGGCATTTCCAACCTTCAGAATGGGAGGTGAGCTCTATCTGCAAGGAAGAAACCAGGATAGGGTGGGAGGGTACTACCAGCAGAGCCTGGCACAACCACTCCTCAATATATTCTATCAGCCAGATTGTAACTAGTCATACACTCTCTAACAAGCAAGATAATAAGTGGATCGTGTCACTTTCCTGTCTAAAATGCTACCAGACCTCACCATTGACACAATAAGTTCACACTTTTTAAGCTTGGCATATGAGACACTTTATGATCTGGCCCCCATGCTCTGCTACACACAAATCAGTCCCGTTTTATTTTTTAATTAAAAAAATCATTTTCCATTTCTTTGCATTTGTTTAAAATCCTGTAATTTTGGAGGAAGACAGCACTCGGTACAGAATAAGTATGATGTGTAGCCTGTGACATGCTGTTCTCCAGATTCCAAGATGCCACTGCAGTGACTGTGGCTCTCCTAATGTGTGGGGGTGGTTGGAACAAAGAATTCGTGACCAATGTTCCTTTCCACACAGTTCACAAGGAGGCGGCAGGAATGCTGTGTGAGCTATTTCGGTCCCAGCGGTGTAGGAGTCACTGGAGGCTGTTCAGGGCTTTGTGACGGATGGCCTCTACTTCTTGCGGGGTTTCTTCAGGGGATATCCTGTTCACTTTACAGGACACCAAAAACCCTTGATCTACTGGCTGTTTTTAGAGCTGAAATGGTGGAGGTCTGTTCTTCAGTTAATTCTAGGAGTTCTATTTTGGTGCCACATCATTTGAAGCTAAATCCTGACTCCATTGCAGATTTGCTGTATGATTTTGATCAAGTGGTTTAATTTCTCTGTGCTTTGCATTTATCCTCTGTAAAAGGGAGCTAATGAGTACTGCAACATAGAAAGTACTCAATAAGTTGTATCTTTTACTACTTATGATGGTGGGAGAGGGAAGAACTTTTTAAACAAACAGATATGCACAAAAAAATACAAACCACAGAGGATAAAGTTGATATACACAGTTGCAATAAAATTAAGAACTTTCATACATCAATAGACCAAAAATATAAAAAGATAAGTCACAAAGAGAGAACATTATTTGTTATGACATAAAATTGATGAAACTTCACATCCAGAATATGTAAATAACTCCTATAGGTCAATAAGAAAATGCCGGATAAACCAGTAGAAAAATGGGCAAAAACATAAATAGGCATGTTTCCTAAGAGAAAGTATAAATGGCTGATAAACATATACAATGCTTCCATGTCACCAATAATCGGAAAAATGCACATTTAAAAGCTCAATGAGAATCTATTAAAAAAAAAAAGAGAGAGAATCTATTTATACCTGCCTGGTTAGCAAAAAAAGTTGTTTTTTTAATTTATATTTTGTTTCAGTTTCTTTGGGCCACTATAACAAAATACTACAGACTGGATAGCTTATAAACAACAGAAATTCAATTGCTCACAGTTTTGAGGCTGGGAAGTCCAAGATCAAGGCACCAACCTGGTTACATTTAGGCCCCCTTCCTCGTTCACAACCGGCACCTTCTTATTTTTTTTTTAATTTTTATTTATTTATGATAGTCACACAGAGAGAGAGAGAGAGGCAGAGAAACAGGCAGAGGGAGAAGCAGGATCCATGTACCGTGAGCCCGACGTGGGACTCCATCCCAGGTCTCCAGGATTGCGCCCTGGGCCAAAGGCAGGCGCTAAACGGCTGCACCACCCAGGGATCCCACCTTCTTGTAGCCTTCTCATGTAGTAGAAGGGGCTAGAGACCTCTCTGGAGCCTCTTGTATAAGCCACTAATCCCATTCACGAAGGCCTCACCTACTAATATATCCACCTTTGGGGAGGTTTGGACTTAAAGAAGCAAGTCCACAAAAGGTTATAGACAATGTGATTCAAAAGCATGCAAAATCAGACAATACAGGGCAGCCCGGTGGCTCAGCGGTTTAGCGCCACTTTAGCTCAGGGCCTGATCCTGGAGACCCTGGATCGAGTCCCACATCGGCCTCCCCGCATGGAGCCTGCTTCTCCCTCTTCCTATGTCTCTGCCTCTCTCTTTCTCATGAATAAATAAATAATTAAAAAAAAAATCAGACAATACACTGTACATCCATATGTAGGAAAACCTAAAGAAAAGCAAGGGGATGATAGACACAAAATTTGGCCAGTGGTTCAAAGGTATCGGCAGTGTTTTACTTACTAAACTGAGTGATGGACTATGACTACAGGCATTTATCTTATTATTATCATAATAGATACATTTATATCTTATAGGATGTAATTTTTATTTTATTTATTTATTCATGAGAGACAGAGAAGAGAAGCAGAGACACAGGCAAAGGGAGAAGCAGGCTCCATGGAGAGAGCCCGATGCGGGACTCGATCCCTGGTCTCCAGGATCACGCCCTGGGCCAAGGGCGGCACTAAACAGCTGAGCCACCCGGGCTGCCTGGATGTAATTTTTATAAGTGCAATATACTTTATAACTAATACAAAAGATGAATCAAGAATCAAATGCAAGATTTTCTGGTCAAAGTTTTCAAAAGTTCAAGGTCAGTTGACCTGGATTTAAGTTAAGTCTTCTGCTCCTTATCAGCTGTGTGGCTTGGGGCAAATTCTCTGAGATTCAATTTCCTAGTTCATAAAGTTGGGAATAATAATATTTTATTTCAAATATCGTTGTAAACATTCCATACTAGGTAATATAAGTAAAAAACATTTTATAGTTCAACTCAGTTCACCCAACATTTGGTGCCAGGAGCCAAAGGCACAGGGATGAATAAAGCATGGCTTTTTTTGCCCAAGAACTGATACCAACGTGAGCAGACAGGCAGGTAACAGGTAGACTCAAGTTAACTTTAGCATGAGAGCTGGGAGACAACAAAGTGGTTATCCTCAGCTCAGTTTGGGAAGGCAAGTGCAACCTGAGGCTACCTAGAAAGGAGGGCCAAGTGTTCCAAATCCCGGAGGATGAGTTAGCCACTGCAGAAGGGAGGTGGGGGTGATCAGGGCATAAAACAAGGCCAGAAACAAGAAACAGTATAGTGGGCATGTTTCCAATTAGTCATGGCTGAGATGAGATTTACCCTGAGAATAAGGACAGAAGGACCAGCAGGGCCAGGACATATAAGATTTGTGTGCTGGGTTATTAAGGTTGGACTTGACTGTTAGTGAGAGCAGTTGAGTAAGTTTACATAAGGGAACAGCAGAACAGGATTGTTGCTTTACTTTTTTTTTTTTTTTTTTAAAGATTTTACTTATTTATTCATCACACACACACACACACACACACACACACAGGCAGAGGGAGAAGTAGGCTCCCTGTGGGGAGCCCGATGCGGGACTCGATCCTAAGACCTCAGGATCACACCTGAGCCAAAGGCAGACACTCAACCACTGAGCCACTCAGGCGCCCCAGGATTGTTGCTTTAAAAGATTCCCTACTGGAAGGGCAGTGATGGTTTAGGTGGAAAACACTAGAGAGGGAGAGTCAAGTTAAGAGCCTACAATGAGGATACATGACAAAGGTGAGAGAGAGCAGAGATCTCAGAAATGTTTCCAAGTAAAACCTGCACAACTGGTGGATGGAGCAGGGGAGGGAGAGAGAAGGTGGGGGTAAGGAGATATGAAGCAGGGGAGAGAGAGACAGAGATGAGAGAGAGTCTAAGATGTGTTCTAGTTGGGACTACTGGGTGCTAAGGCAGCATCACTTACCAACATGGGTACTAGGAAGGAAGATTCGGTTTAGGGAGAGAGGGTGAATTCAGTTGGAGTTGAAGACTCAATCGAATTTGAGGAGCTTGTGGGGCATCTAAGCAGAAAAGGAGGTGCACGATTATCTTAAGATGCAGGGGTGAAGTCCGGGGCCAGGGAGATTTAGGTGGATGAGGCTGGCCAGGGAAAGCACATGGCCCCCATCATTTGGAGTAGGACCAGGCAAACTTTTTCTATAAAAGGCCAGATAGTAAATATTTTAGGATTTGTGGACCATATGGTCTCCTACCATAACTATTCAACTCTGCTGTTACAGTGCAGAAGCAGCTACAGACAGTATGTAAATTAGTGTGTGGCTGTGATCCAATAAAGCTTTATTTACAAAAACAGGTGGCTGGCACAAACTATAGTTTGCTGACCCCTTTCCTAGAGAGAGGAGAGCTGAGTGCAGAATATTAGGCCAACAAGGACCACTCGAGAGGTAAAAGAATACATTGGCTAGGCCTCTTGGCACATGAGTGAAAGGATCCCAAACCAAAAGAAAATTCAATGACTCATAATTAATACCTGGGAAGGCAGGGATGGAGCTAGACCACTAGATCCAGGAACCTGATTTCTGGGTATGGTCTTCATCCTCAGGTCAGCTTCACATGGTGGGGGCATGGCCACAGCCTCTCCTGGTGTCCATCCTTAGAGCCTGGGTTCAGAAAGGTAAAGGAAGTGGACAGATTGGTTATTGTTCCCATTTCTTCATGCCCTCCCTCCCATGGAGGGATATATCTATTATCCACCCCTAACTCTTCACCTCTCTCCTCCCCCGCCAATTGCCAAATGACTGTAATTCCTCCCACTAGAGGCAGCATCTCTGTGATACTGGGTTTGGCCACATGGCTTGCTCTGGAAATGTGGATAGTGACAACAAAGTGACAGTTCTGAGCCAAGACCTTGAGAGATAGCTCACATTTCTGCTTGCCCGGTATTTCTGTGCTCTATCTTGAGAAGAGGAGGCCTTAAGTAGCCATTGGTCCACAGAGAACGAAGACACCTGTGAAGCCCACCTGAAGTCAATCCTTACCACATCTGGCCTATAGACTCACAGACGAGAAAATAAATATTGGTTCTTATAAGCCAACAAGATTTTGAGAATAAAAAAAAAAAAAAAAAAAAAAAGATTTTGAGAATATTTGTTATACAGCAACACTGATTGATTAGGGTGTGCCCAACCAGCTTCATTTAGAAAATCCTGGTGAAAAACAGGCCTGATTTGGGACATGTAACCCATCTTGGGACCAACCACTGAGGGCAGAGAGATGTGGATCCTGGTCTCACTCTTCTTTAGGGAGGTGGGGGCAGTTACCAAGGTGGGGGCAGTTACCAAGGTGAGGCGGGCTGAGCAGACAAAAGCAGTAGCCAGTTCTGAGAAGTCAGGCAGGACAGAGTAGCCAAAACCAGGATGTGTAGATGGCTGCGAGGACACAGAGATGATACATGAGAAGTGTTTGTGCCCTTTGCAACAGCGACCAATAAAAGTCACGAGTGATCCTTGCCTGAGCAATTTCAGTTGAGTGTTGGGGGCACCAGCCAGATGATAGTTGGTGATTATATTTAAATAAATTCAAAAAAAATATAAAATAAAAAAAATAAAAATAAAATAAATAAATTCTAATTCACGATAGGAGTGTTAGCTCTTCCTGAGAAGGACTTTAGATAAAGGAGCAGGTTAGGAGTCCATGAGGAGGGGTCAGAGTTTCATTGATTTGTGCGGCATTTTGAAGCCATGGGAGGCCTCCGGGGAAAGGGAATGTCGGGATCATCCACACTAGAGGGACGTGATTCTCGAAGTGGGAAATACAGCCCTCAAGGGTAGAACCAGATAAAAAGGGGAGCCCAGTTCTGGTGTGACCCTCAGGGCCTGCAGCAGCAGAATTGGATCTTTGGGAACCAGACGTTGAAGGCAGAATCAAAGGGACATGAAAATTAAAATAGCAGGGTTTGGTGAGGGATCGCAAGGGAGGTGGGAGAAGCCAAGGGAGGAGAGAACTGGTAAGAGTGTCTGGTCTCAGGCCTGGAGAAGCAGTAACAGAGCCAGCCCATAACACAAGTATCCAATTGGCAAGATGGTAATCTAGTGCCCCCCCACCCCCCGGGACTCTGACCTTGCCTTAACTTCTTTCAGGCCTCTTTCCTTAGCCTCTGTCCTCCTTCTACACCCTGTCCCGCCTGCCTTTACTGATGACTATGTAGGACTTCCTAAGGCTGTGTCCCACCCAGGCTAGTCCTCCCCAGACAGTCCCCCAATATCATTTCCTCTGCCTCCTCTTAAATTGTACTGTTTGTGTCTCATTCCTTTGCTCTTCACTCTCAAGGAGGCATCTGGGAATGGATCCAGGCCAAGATATTAACATAATAGATCTTCTTCTGTGGTTATTTGCTTTCTAAATGGACTCTCCTGGTAACATGATGTCTTAACCCAAAGGAATATTTCTGTCGAAGGAGTAACAATGTGGCAGATGGAGGTGGGGTGTGCAAAATTGCCTCTCAAATCTTACAGCATAAGTTTGCCACTGATGAGGCTTGTCCTGAACTGGGGGAGGCATTGAGGAAAGTCAAAGAGCCCTAATTTTAGAAATAAAATACTTGAGGCACCTGGGTGGCTCAGTAGTTGAGCACCTGCCTTTGGCTCAGGTCCTGATCCTGGGGTCCTGGGATGGAGTCCCCACATCAGGCTCCCAACAGGGACCCTGCTTCTCCCTCTGCCTGCATCTCTGCCTCTCTCTGTGTCTCTCATGAATAAATTAAAAAAATCTTTTTTAGAAAAAGAAATAGAGTACTTAATTTTAGGCAACAAGACAACAGATTTTTAGAAGTAATTCCTAAATTAAATGTGGAAAATATAGGATTAGGCAAGTGGCCACAAGTTCAAGGTCAAGACGCAGTTACTCATATCCTGGTGTATTACCTTTTTCTTCCAGTTCCAATCTTCCATGCTTACATTTGTTATTTCACTTGATCCTCACAAAAGCTCTGTGAAGTAGGTGAGGCATTTGTGTTTCTTAAAAGCACTTAAAAATTTTGTCTTTTGGGATCCCTGGGTGGCACAGCGGTTTGGCGCCTGCCTTTGGCCCAGGGCGCGATCCTGGAGACCTGGGATCGAATCCCACGTCGGGCTCCCTGCATGGAGCCTGCTTCTCCCTCTGCCTATGTCTCTGCCTCTCTCTCTCTCTCTGTGTGACTATCATGAATAAATAAATAAAATCTTTAAAAAAAAAATTTTTGTCTTTTTACAAAGCAAAATAAAAAAATACAGTTTAGAGAAGCTAACATCCTCATCTAAGGTTCACTCTGGTTTGTGGTGGAGTCAGGACTTCTGCTGCTCAGTTAAGAAGGCCAGCTATGTGGGTGAATTAGTCAAGGTTCTTCAGAGAGAAAGAATCAACAGAGATGTAGATAAATGGATACAGATATGGCTACAGATCCATGTGATGATGAAGACTGAGAAGTCCCAAGATCCAGGAGAGCTGAGGTAGAAGTTCTAGTCTAAAAGTCAGAAGGCCTGAGACCCAAGAAGAGTCAGTTTTTCAGTTTGAGATTGAAAGCAGGAAAAGACTCGCGTTCCAGCTCATCAGTCAGGCAGAAGACATTCCCTCTTGCTCAGTCTTTTATTTTATGCAGATCTTTATCTGAGTGGAAGAGGCCTCCACGTTAGGGAGGGCAATCTGCTTTACTCAGTCTACTGATGCCAATTCTAATCTTGTCCAGAAACACTCTTCTGGAAACACCCAGAACAGTGTTTGACCCAATAGTCTGTGTTCCCCGTGGCCTCATCAAGTCGGCATATAAAACTATCACAGTGAGCGCCTCAAATTGGGAAATAAAAAGACAGTCCTGTATTGCATTGAATACCCCTGATATGGCCTATGGAACCAGGTGTGACAAATGTGCAGGCAGAGGTTTCATGGCCATAAATTTGATTATTTGTACCATTTTTCTTTGGCCTGGAGTTTGGTTTCTATAGTCATCCAATTTGTCCTGTAGGTTTTCTGTGACCACTTTACTTGAACAGGATTCACCTTCTATCTTTCTCCCCTCTCCTTCTCCTACATCATCTTTATTGTCATACTGTCATTAGCAGCACCCAAGGTTCACTGAGTGTCTTCTGCTCTCATGGCTCTATACCAGGAAGGAATTCAGAATTCACAGGGGAATCTAGATCTGTCCCTTGCTTTGAGTGGCTTCATCACAGTCTAGGAGACAGAAGATAGAGAGATAAATGTAAACCAACTACAAACTACCTAAGTGCTAAGTGCAGGAGGGTATTCATCTTAAGATTGCACAGAAAGGAATGATTAGTGGGCTGAGTGTGGTCTGGAAAAGCTTCAAGGTGTCTGTGACATTGGGCCTCAGGGAAGAGCACATCCAAAATGAGACCACCAGGAACAGAGACCCCCCCCCCCCCCCCCCCCGCCCCATGACAGTGGAAAGTGTGAGTGTGTGCAGGGACAGTGAGTCGAGGCTTGGTGGGCTTCTGAGCCATTGAACAGCTTGATGCTTGGAGAGCAGCATCTAGGAGCAGCTTTAGGTCCAGGTTGCTAACTAAAATTTTTTCCAGTGTGAGTGAGATTTTCCAGGATCAGCATGGAGAGTCATCTGCCTTTCCTGGAGGCATCTCCTCCCCAGCACAATTTCCTAAACCTGTCTGGCCAGTCAGGTATCACTGCTGCTCTACCAAGTTATGTACAAAGCCTGGATCTGCCCATGATTAAAGAGGGGGGAAAAGCACTGAAAGAAAAAACCTCTACCCGTTTTCATGTGCATGGTGAATGCTGTTTTATATGGTTTGTCCTGTTTGTCTGGGTCCCTAGCCCTAATGAGCTGTAGATTATGGAGCAAGCAGGGACTGGTCTGGCAGTTCTCTCCCAGGCCCAGGCACACCGTTGTGCTCTGCTGGCTTTGGGGGCAGCACAGAAACTGTGTGCAATGAGACTATACACTTTGCCTCCGACAGCCAGTAGGGCAGCAGCTCTCCTTCCTCCTCCCAAATTCTCTAGACTCTCCTTGGTCCTCTGGAGGCTGTGTAGGCCCTGGAGAGTCAAACATTTCGAGAGATCACCTGTATTCCAGTCCTGCTCTTCCACGAACCAGCTGCATGGCCTTAGCAAATCCCTTTACCTCCCTGGGCCTCATTTTCTCATCTGTAAAAGGAGAGTGTGGGCTAGATGACTATGCAGAATGTGTTAACTGTGTCTTCTTTGAATTATATCAGACAGTGTTTTTCTCCCCTGGCTACTTAGGGGAGGAGAGGGGAGCTCTAGAAGGTACAAGTTCCTCTCCCTAAAACGTCATAAGATATTAGTCTCTAATCAAAGAGGGTTGGCTTTTACCTATCACACACACTTTTTCTTAGAATATTTATGTATTTATTTGAGAGAAAGAGAGAGAGAATGGGAGGAGGGATAGAGGGAGAGAGAGAGAATCTCCCGCAGACTCCCCACTGAGCGCAGAGCCCCACGCAGGGCTTGATTCCAGGACCCTGAGATCATGACCTGAGCCTAAATCATGAGTCATACGTTCAAACTACCAAGCCACCCAGATGCACCTACCAGATATATATTTTTTGATATCTTTAATGGGCATTTTAGAGAGATGGAATATTTAGAGAACTTTAAACATAGGAGAACTAAGAGTCAAATAATCCCATGATTTAGAAGCTGTATGATCTCAAACCAGTTACTTCACTTTCCTGGGACTCCATTTCCTCACTTATAAAATGAGAATAATAGTAATAATAATAATAGTAATAACAACAACAAGAACCACACTCCTTAGGGTAACTATGAAGATTAAATATGTGAGTCTTAAGTCCTCAGGACAGTGTGTACACATAGGAAATATCCACAAGCCAGAGCCATAGTGTGTCTGTCAGCTGTGGATCAGTGAGGAAATGACGTGTAGTATTGTAGTGGTTGGCAGGAGGACCCTGGATGAAGGAAGATCTGAGTCTCAATCTGGGCTTTGGGCCAACCAGCTGTGTGCCTTGGGCAAATTATTCTACTTCCTCAAGCCTCAGTTTCTTCTCTTTATGGGGAATTGTGATACTTCCTGCTCTGTAGAATTATGAGTGGAAGCAAGAAAGAGATGCTCGTAAGCCATTCTGCTTTTACAAGACCTGGTTTAGTCTTCAGGCTTTCAGGCCTATTCCAGGCCTTCACAACTCTACCCAGGAGGACCTTTGGAGATGTGGAGACCTCCTCTTTACTCTAGAGTGGCGCTGTTGAAAAGAAATATAATGTAAGCCAATACAGCATTTAAAAAGTCTTAGTAGCCTTGTTTTAAAAAAATTTTTTTAAAAAGTAAGTGAAATACATTTTAATAATGTACTTTATTTAACCCACTAAAATCCAAAATGTTATCATTTCAACACACAATCAAAATAAAAATTATTTAATATTTTTTTGTACCAAGTTGGAAACCTGGTATGTATTTTATCCTTGCTGCATAGCTCAATCCAGACAGCTTAATTCAAGTGCTCAATAGCCTTATGTGTCTAGGCCCCTAAATTGGAAGCCATGCCTCAAGCCTAAGAAAGCAAGATCAAGCCTCTCCTTCCACACACTCTCAAGCCCACCTCTTAGTTCCACTTCCTGTCTGGGGACCCCCTGATTTCACAGGTGGGTGCCCTAGGAAAAGGCTTTGGGATTCGTAGAAGATACACCCACCACCCACATGGGTGTGCTCTGACCTTCCATGTCTCACTAGAAAAGCCACATCAGAATACGAGATCATAAGTTCAACACCCATTCCATGAGATACACATAAACAACAGGGAATTGATTTTTCAAAGCACTTCCAAGCTTGTTATTTGAAATATCACTATCATCAGCCATCAATTATCATTTTCTTTTTTCAGTCATGCCTTTGGAGAATTTTATCCACTGCCATCTGGCTTATATTTAACCCTCTCTGGTAATTAATTTGTATATTCAACTTCATGAGTGCCTACTATGTGTAGTGGACTTGAGAATGTAGTAATGAGCAGAAAGAGTGCAGTGCCTGTGCTTGGGAATGTTAAACTTGAGTTGGATGGGAGGGAAGTAAGCAGGGTCTTATAACAATGGTATAAGGGGGGTTATAAATACTGAGTACTCGGGAAGCTCATAGGAGGGCAACTAACCTAACACAGTAGTGTGTGTGTATGTGTGTGTGTGTGTGTAGGGGGGCAATCAGGGAAGAAATGTCTAAAGTAAAGTCTGAACTTTGAGTTGAAATTGGAGTATGGGGTTGTTGGGTGTGGAGCTGGAAAAAGAAAGAGAACATTCCAGGTAAAGAGAGAGCAATCACATATTCCGGAAGGTTCAGAGTAGGGGGCCTGCAAATCACACCCTCCCACTGGAGTCCAGGAGGAGTACATTTGTGGTGTGGGTAGATGTAGGGGAGGCAGGGGATTAACCATGGTTAATACTTAGGGCTTTATTTAAATTCTATGGTAAAGTAAAAAAAAATTCTATGGTAAAGATCCTGGGAACATCAGTTCTGGTTCTGATTTCTTGCTTGCTGTTTACAAGGTATCTCCATGTTCCACTTAAATTCAGCATGCTCCAAATCACTCATCACTTCCACTCCTCTGCTAAATATTCCACATGGGTTCTCTCTTCTAATTTTTCTGTTTCTCATAATGAGATCAGCATAATTCCAGTCTCCTACTGCAGCGAAGACATCTTTCATCCCTTCTCTATCTTCACTCCTGTACCCAAGCCATTACTAAATCTCACTAATTTTTTGACTGAATAGCTGAAGGCCTTTGTTTCAAGCAGTTTCTGGCTTCCTTGAAGATAATTCATCACTTATTTTTCTATAATAGCTTTAAATTTTCAGCAGGGCAATCCAAACTCCAAGTGGTATAACTTGTACTCCTTTGAGATATTGTTTTGGAACAAACCAGCAGTTTTGAAAATCACATCAGATTATAAAGTAGGAAAATAATTCCAGCAGTCCAGAAAAGTTCCAAGTAATTTTTATTGGAAAAAAAGTTTTATTTATTTTTTTATTCTAATGTCTTCTTATATCTTAAAAAAAAAAATCAACCTTCCTCCTGAGATTGTAAGGTCATGTTACTGGCGTAGAGAATCCATAAGCAGGGATTTTGTCCAATTGTGTCCCTCTCTTTCTACATAAGCCTTTTCCTGGATACATTACCTGCATGTTCACTCACCCTAAAAAAATGTTCAACACTGTTTAAACTTGCCCTTGATTACCAAGTATCTTACTTCATATTGGCTCAACAATTCATTATAACCACACCCTGTACTGGACATGGAAAATTTAAAACACAAGAACCAGACTGCATTTTGTGTCTCATGAATAAATGAGAAGAGAAATGATAATTTCCCCCAGTTGCATTTTGTCATGTTTTAAGCAAAATGTCCACAGACTGGAAATTTCATTTGAATCAGTAAGTATTTAGTGAGATTTAAGGATTGTGTTCAGCATGAAACTACTTGTTAGAGGTACAATAACCACATTTTGTACACTTAAAAATGAGGATGCTAGTGTGACAATGGGACAGAGTTTTGAAATCAGTACACTCCCAGAAAATTTGTGTTGAATGATTCCCATAGTTAAAGGAAATGCAATATAAACACTGTCACTCAAGTTTATAATTTTATTGAAAACACAAGTACTTGGCCAATGAGTAGTGAACATCCAATACAGGAGGTACTTTATTAGCTGGTAAAGTCACAAAGGTGAAAAATACAGACAGTTGCCTTAAATGCTTTCTGAAAACATTGTGAGGCTAATTTTATGTGTCAATTTGGCTAGGCTACGGTGCCTAGCTGTTTGGTCAAACACTAGTCTAGATGTTGCTGTGAAGGTATTTTTTAGATGCAATTAACATTTACATCAGTAGACTTTGAGTAGAGTATCCTCCATAATGTGGATGGGTGTCTCACCAGAACAGTTGGAGGCCTTAAGAGCAAAGATTGAAATTTTCCCCAAGAAAGAGAAATTCTGCTTTCGGACTCAAGACTGCCAATATTGGCTCTTGTTGGAATTTTCAACCTGCCCGCCTACCCTGCAGATTTTGGATTTACTGCTTTCCACAATCGTGTGAGCCAATTCCTTAAATAAGTCTATCTCTCCTCTCTGTACACACACACACACACACACACACACACACAAACACATCCTGTTGGTTCTGTTTCTCTGGAGAAATCTATATAGCTTTCATAAGAATTGTCATTTATCTCCCATTCCTGAGCTAATCTATACATTTTTAAGCAAAATTGTATAATATCTTTTTTTCCCCACAAATGGTAACATCCCACTTCACAAATATGTCTTCTAGCAATGTTTTTAAACATATGGCATCGACTTTTAAGGCCCAACTTGCTGTTAAAGAGAAAATTTAGAAGCTAAAGTGGGATTACCAGATAGAACAAAGTTGCCTAATTTCAAGTGGGATGAGAAATGAGGGAATGTAGAGAAGCTGGAAGAAACCTCTGAAGTGTTCAAGTCAAGGAGGTGACAGAAATGAAGGCACAGAGAAGGCAGCTTTGGCCTCTGCTGACAAAATTTGGAGGAAGAAAAGTGCGCAGATGATTGGACCTATGCCTCTAAGTATCCTTACAGTGGAAAAATATGCTGTGAGAAGAAACAACAGTAGAGCAAAACTGGTCAGAGAAATTGGGATAATGACCAAAACTGCCTGGAGGAAAGAAAGGAGCAAAGAATGTCATTTAAGATCTAGAACTGTGAGTTCAGCACTAGATTAATGTTTGGGGGTTCTGGGGTTTCTATGAAGTGTTCCAGTGGAAAATGGTACAGGATGATCTGCTCTAAAAGGAAATGTGGGCACTCTGTAGCAAGAGAATTCTGGATGGGATAAGTGATAGCTGATTTCCACATCTGATTTAAGCACATAGCAGGCCCGTTTCTCTGAACTGGCAATAGAAAACACTTGGAAGGGAGAAATCTTATGAATAATTAGACATAATTAGGTTGTCAGCTCATATATCATTATGCTTTGCCTCTCAGGGATGTTTTGCAGATTAATTAGTTAATGTTTGTAAAATAAGCTCCAAGTGCCATGTATCATTGGCATAGAATTTGATTTTCAGTATGATGAATGTAATTAAGTCATGTTGATTTCATACAAACTTTCATTGCAGGATAATGTCTGTTCTGGAGTGTTCTGGAGACATTGGAGCATGGGTTCTTCTACTGGCATTTTATCAAGAAAGCTCTCGATGTTCAGAACACTGTGACAGGCATTTGCATCATGTGTGATACACAGCTCAGGTAAGATGAGGAATTTAAAATGTCAGATTAGAATTGTGGCTTCTACTAATGAATAAAGGTTATGTTTTTATATGATACCCAGCTTGATAACATAGTAATTAAAATCAAGATTAGCAGGAGAGAGAACATTAAGGATTTTATTGGGAGCCCTTACCTATTAAATGACATGTACATTAAATATTCTCCAGTTAGGAAACTCATTTTTAAAATCTAGAAATGGCTTTAAATCCATACCTGTTAACAAGCTGGTCATAGATAGTATAATTGATTATTGACTCAGAAGCTCAAATATGAATATTTTTGAATTTAGTGATTTTTGAAAGAGGCATCAAATAAGATCCAGGATGGTGGTTTTCAAACATTTTGGTCTCAGAGTCCTTTCTACTCTTAAAAATCACTGAGGACTCCAGAGAGAGCTCTGTTTATATGTGTCACATTTACCAGTGTTTATTGTATTTAGATATTAAAACTGGGGAAAACTTTAAATTTATTCTATTCATCGAAAATAATAGCCCATTGGGGACCCCTGGGTGGCTCGGAAGTTTGGCGCCTGCCTTTGGCCTAGGGCACGATCCTGGAGTCCCGGGATCGAGTCCCACGTCGGGCTCTCAGCATGGAGCCTGCTTCTCCCTCCTCCTGTGTCTCTGCCTCTCTCTCCCTCTCTCTCTATGTCTATCATAAATAAATAAATAAATAAATAAATAAATAAATAAATAAATCTTTAAAAAAAAGAAAATAATAGCCCATTACATAATAACATAATAAGAAACTTCTAATGAGAAGAGGTAAGAAGAGTAGCACTGTTTTACATTTTTATAAATCTCTTTAATGTCTAGCTTAATGGAAAACAGCTGTAGTCCATATCTGCTTCTGTATCCAATCTGATGTGAGACATCTTTTTGGTTGAAGGAGGTGAAGAAAATTTGGCCTCACATGAATATGTAACTGGAAGAAGAAGTATTTTAAGAACCCTTTTTAGATAATTGGATATTCTCTTTTAATTTGATGCCAGAACTCTCAGCAAGTGATGGTGTCTTAAAGATTAGTTTCTTAAAAATTGGTGGATTTTAAAACCATATCAGTGACTTTTTGTATCCCATCACTTTAAAATCCAATGATCTATCTTGTACTTGTATCATGCATTGGTTGTTTGGAAAGTAGTGGTTCACTGAGTGATCCAGATCTTCCAAACGTTCCAAACATTTCATTATACAGTGTCAAAGTTCACTTTTGTCATATGACCACTGATTTCATTCTAAAATTCTTTAAGTATTGGTATACCATCAAATTTTCTAAAATTTTCATTTTTGCTATAAAGCTGGAATTGTATTATTGGCAATACATTCTTTCAGTTGTTTTCCTTGAAGTGATAGTCTCACTTTGTTCATTTTAGAGACAATGTCTGCCAAATACCAACATATGAATAAGCATAGTTTTTTCAAGTAAAAATGCTATTCCATTGAAAAGCAGCTAGTTCAGCTCACTGCACAAATGATTTTCCTTGAGACAACCATCATAACTGGTATGCATCCAGGTCTTTATGACAACTTCCTACAATATTCACACAGAATATTAAATCGATATGTGCTCAAGGGTAAACATTTAAGAAACTGAATACTTTTTACTGCTTCATTAAGGTCACTGTTCAGTGAAATTGGCCTTTGAAGGAAACCCTGCAAGTGCATGGCAGAGCCATATACACTACAATTTGGTGCCACTGCCACCACTGGTACCAGTGCCCCAGCAGTTTCCGCCATCTTGACTCTGCTCCACCAGTGCAAATATCAGCACACTGAAAATGCAGGTAATGTCCAAGTCTTACAATAAAATAGTTTTGAACTTGTAGACTCTCTGAAAGGGTCTCAGGGACCTCCAGGGGTTCATGGATGGCACTTTGAGAATCACAGGTATAAGAATGCACTAAAGGTGTTGCTGAGGAGAAAGGTAGGGTATCTTTTTAAAGCGGTGATTTCAGGAATAGCTAGGATGATGGAAGGCAGTGTAATCTGATGGAATTGGCTGCTATTGTTTTTAAGCAGCAGAAAGCATATTATATTGCCCTAAATTTTTTAAAACTTTTTGACTGTAACACACAAGAAGATATACCTTTACATTGTAACCTAGTGCATGCATATATGCAAATATATTTACTGAAATAAAAGTTTTATGAAATAATACCGTTGCAATTTGTGATGCATCCTAACGATTTTGTTACTGTGTTTCATATTTTTAGAAAAATGTTAATCTGATTTCACTCACCAAGAAACAAAACAGATGAACATATGGGAAGGGGGAAAAAGGAGAGAGAGAGAGAAAGAAACAAACCATATGAGACTCTTAGGGATAGAGAAAAAAACTGAGTGATACATAAGTAATGGGTATTAAGGAGGGCACTAGTGATGAGCACTGGGTGTTGTATGTAAGTGATGAATCACTGAATTCTACTCCAGAAACCAATATTGCACTGTATTTTAACTAGCTAGAATTTAAATTTAAAAAAATTTTAAGGGTAAAAATTAAATTAAAATTTTTTGTTTATTTTTTTAAAGATTTTATTTATTTATTCATGATAGACACACACACACACACACACACAGAAAGGCAGAGGCACAGGCAGAGGGAGAAGCAGGCTCCACACAGGGAGCCCGTCTCAGGATCTGATCCCGGGACCCCAGGATCATGCTCTGGGCCAAAGGCAGGTGCCAAACTGCTGAGTCACCCAAGGATCCCCTAAAAATTTTTTAAAACATTGATCATACCCTACTAAATTGGTTTCACAACTCACTCATGGGTTAGAAACCACAGTTGACAAAAGTCTGTTTTAAATAAAGATGCTTTAATTATAAATTCTCTTCAGGACTGACTACCTTTGGTTGGAGACTAAATGAACCCAGGAGTTTTTAATGGTTGGTTATTCTGTCATTTCTTGATTCAGTTGCAAATAATTTTAATGAGTGGTCAAACAAGAAACCCTTCATTTCAAGGATGCGGTGTGTTTGATTTCATTAATTTTTTTTCTGATAAAGTTTAAATGTGTACCTGGGGCTAATAAAACTTAACACTTTTTCTTCAGCATTGGTGGATAAATACATATAACACAACCTTACAAAGAAGATTGTATTGAGACTGATACAGTAATAGTTGCTCCCAGAAAAGAACACTTTGGTGCATTCCCAGGATCTAGGTTTATATCGTTTTCTTAAAGAATTTATTTATTTATTTGACACATAGAGAGAGAGAGAGAGAGCATAAGCAAGGGGAACAATGGCAGAGGGAGAGGGAGAAGCAGGTTCCCCACTAAGCAGGGAGCCGAATGCAATGTGAGATGCAAGTTTGATTGCAGGACCCCAGGATTATTTTTTTTTTTTATAAAGTCTTTTTTTTTTTTTAATTTACTTATGATAGTCACAGAGAGAGAGAGAGAGAGAGGGCAGAGACATAGGCAGAGGGAGAAGCAGACTCCATGCACCAGGAGCCTGACGTGGGATTCGATCCTGGGTCTCCAGGATCACGCCCTGGGCCAAAGCAGGCGCTGAACCGCTGCGCCACCCAGGGATCCCGGACCCCAGGATTATTAACTGAGCCCAAGGCAGATGCTTAACTGATTGAGCCACCCAGGTGCCCCCTAGGTTTATATCCTATTTAATACTGCTCTGACTTCCTACTCTGTCAGTCTCTTGAGACTCATTACTCTGACAGGTGCAATTAATTATAAAAACTAAAATGAACTGGCTCTCAAGTTTTTATTGCTTTAATGTAAGTATTATTTTTTGTTGGTGATATGATAAGAAAAGAGATGGTAAGGAAGTAGAATATATGAGAGATAAAGAAATATCCTCTTTGACTTCTTCCAGTATTTGGCTCCTCCCTACTTCTCCTACTTGGCTTTCAGGATATCCCTTCATGATCTGTCTCTCTCTTTTCCTCTCTTTCCACCTATATTTTCCAATAGTTTAAAAATATTAATCTGTTGACCTATCCTGCCTTGATCTGAAAATATTGGTTTTCCATCTGTTTAAGGTCAAGGTACTTGCCTAGCTTTGCCTCCTCTGCTTTGGCATCATTTATTCCATGGCTTCAAGCAACATGTCGGAAGGATTGGGGCAAGGAGATCAGAAGTGAGAAGAGTTAGATATCCATTGAACTTGGTCAGAAGCAGGATGAAGAGGCACTGAATTAAGGAAATGCCACTAGAAATGGAAGAGGAGGACAGACCTCTATGACTTGTTTAGCAATTGGAGTGGGGATGCAGGAGAAAGAAAAGAAAACATTGAGATTCTCTCTGGAGAGAACTTGGTACAATAGAAGGAAAAGCTGATACAGAAAAAATTGATGAGGCCATTAAAAAACAAAAACAACACATTGCTGATGTTAAACAGGCACCAGAAAATATAATAGTGGAACTTGAGAGACTACAGGGCTAGAGACTTGAGCCAAGTAATCTACCCTTGAACAGTCTCTGAACTCATGGGTATAAGTGAAGTCACTAATGTAGAGAACCCAAAAGGAGAAGATTACTGAAGATAAACTTTGGGGAACTTCAAAATTGGAAAGATCAAGAAGAGGATGAGGAGTCCCTGAAGGGGGATCCCTGGGTGGCGCAGCGGTTTGGCGCCTGCCTTTGGCCCAGGGCGCGATCCTGGAGACCCGGGATCGAATCCCACATCGGGCTCCCGGTGCATGGAGCCTGCTTCTCCCTCTGCCTTTGTTTCTGGCTCTCTCTGTCTCTCAGTCTTTCATGAATAAATAAATAAATAAAATCTTTAAAAAAAAAAAAGGAGTCCCTGAAGGAGCTAGAGAAGGAGAAATTTGAGGAGCAGAGAACCAATTGGAAGAATGAAATTTATGGAGACAAAGTCATTTGGCAGCACATAAAATACTAAGTTACCATCCTTTGGGGGAGAGAACAACATCTTCCTTCTTCTTAGTAAAGAGTGACAGAAAGCAATGTTCAAGGAGATGCATGATGTGGAGGGAAAGATCCTAGAACTTGGAGCAGCAACGATGGGTCTCATTTCCCCATAGGAGCTTACTAGTTATGTGCCTTGGGCAAGCCATAACGCACAGGTATGAAAGCATGAGAGAACACCTGAAGGCTAGCCTGCAACCAGTATACTGTCAGAAATAGATCAAGCCACAGAGGGTGTAGCTGCTTGGTTTGAGGAAGTTAGAGAACACTACTGAGTATGGAACTTGAGTCAAGTGTCAGAGGATGACCAGGATTTTGGCAGATACAATAGTGGAGGAAGAATACTTGACTTTAAACATGGTGGTTCATCACCTGGAGAAGAAAAAATTGAAGACATAAGTTCCCCCCAAAAGACCATCTCTGTGTTTACTTTTTCTTGCTCGGGAACTCAGGAGCCTTGTTTATTTGAGATGATATAGACTATAGTTTGATACTTGACAGAAGACAAAAAAGAAGGGAAAAAGTATATATTCATATGTAAAGTCTTCCTTTAGGATGGATGAGTTGTTCTTTATTTTTCTTTATTCACTTTCATTTTAGGATATACCCTGAATTGTCGCTTGGGTGGCTCAGTTGGTAAGCGTCTGCCTACGGCTCAGGTCACGGTCTCGAAGGTCCTGGGATAGAGTCTTGCATCCAGCTCCCCGCTCAGCAGGGGAGCCTACTTCTCCCTCTCCCTCTCCCTCTATCCCTTCCCCCTGCTCATGCCCTCTCTCTCTCTCTCTCTGAAATAAATTAAATAAAATCTTTAGGGAAGAAAAAAGAAATATACCCTAAGTTCTCAACAAACAAAAGACTGTTATTCTTAAGGAGATTGTAGCACTTTATGTAGAAAGTTAAGAAACCACTCAAAGATCCCTCTACTTTACAAGTAGGAGGTGTGAATAAGCAACTCATTGTTTAATTTAGAGATCAAAAGTGAAAGCCGTACATTGGAGGTCAGGGAGATGCATATTAGATGTGATATGAGTATACGTCTTCTTGGATTACAATATGAGAGAAGTATAGGAGTTGATTTCAAACTGAAGAGAGACATGGGGAATGCAATCCAGAGGGATAAATTGTTTAAGAGTATTGTGACTTTAAGATACAATATCATTTTGGTAGCAAACCAACATTCTTGAGCCATGATGCTCGTTCTTTTGGGGAAAAATTAAATCAAGCAAACATAAAGACATTTTATTCCACTATCTTTGGGAAAAAATTCAGTTACAAGTTTGACCTCTAAGAATCAGTTCCAGAATACTATAGGTTTTATTGACCATGCAGTGGAACAGGATCAGCAGTCACGGTGTATAGCAGACAATCACGTTCATTGCTGAGAGTTGCTTGTTAGGCATAACCAGAGGCTTCAGAAAGGGTTTCAGCGTGGTTCACCTTGCTTTGAACGAAACCAGTGAGATCACCAGCATTCACTTTAGTGAGGACAAGCTGAGAATTAGCAGCTTTTCAAAATAAAAACCAGAGAGTACTAAATGTGTCATCATTGGGAGGGGGTGCTTTGGGTTTAAGAGGATTTGGACACATACAGAGATCATTACGATGTTATTAAACATTTATAAGTTAGTTTATATTTGCCAAATGCAAATATAAAAATCATTTCTTAATTATACAGGCATTAAAGTCTTGCATCATTAACCACATATTTAAAACAGCTTTGTGCCACTTATAAAAACAACTTAAAATATCAGATTGTTGAATTTCCTCTGTTCTAATATCCAATTGCCTTACAGCAAGATTAACCTGTTTATGGTCTTATTAAATACATTAAAAAGTGTAATTTTCTCATTTGTCAAAATTGAAGTATAGGGAAATGAGGCAATTAATTTGTGCATATTTATTCATCGATTCAGTGTTAAAATTTGAGAATTGAATTCTGATTTTTTTTTAAAACCTGGTCAATATTTGTACAGTACATCAGGCAGGCAGCATACTGTAAAGAACAAAAGAAGGAAAATAAGATGATAAAAATTACTTGCTTTGGGCTGAATAACAAAAGAGAACCAAATGGAAACTCATCCACTAGCCAAGAAGGGCTCTCACTTGCTCCTTTATCCATCACCATCAGCTGGCAGATGGACTCAATGCAAGCTGCCACTGATGCCAAGTTCTCTGCTTATGCAGCAGTCTTTGTCCTGGCCATTCAGGGAGGGAGGACAGGGAGTGGCCGGAGCCTCCAGTTCCACATAGCAGTTCATCCCAATGTGAAGGAAACTCTTGGGGCTAGCCAACAAAAATGGAATTCAAATTTGGAACCAGACCTCACCTGATATATTCTAATTGATTGTCATATGATTAGCCATCTGTTTATAATTTAAGTGTCTTTTCTTTGTATGAGAAATGCTTTTGTACAGGGTGGGACCCATCCTCCTCTCAATTTCTATATGGAAAAAAAAATTTTCTATCTTTTCATTGCTTTGCTGAGTAGCTTTCAACAGGCTGTTGGAAAAAGTCTGGGTCCAGATTTATAAAGTATCAACTGATGCTATGCTAGAACAATGGGGTATTTTATGGGCTGTAAAGCTCTTATTATTAAATAATTTTTTGGTTGTGATAATTTTAATAATTGGAGTAGTAAGCAATTTTAGAGGCTGGAAGGGTGATGAACCTTTTAAAATCAGTTGAAAGTGTTTCAATTCAATTTACACTGTAAGGGCTAAATCCGAAATATTATTTAGTTGTAACTATACTTCCACAACTTATTTGAATGCTACTATTTAGATGATTTAGGGAAATTGAGGCTAGCTAGAATTACAGGTCAAAATTAATGGTTCCCAAAATTTCTAGAAATGCAGAAATCATTCTATTTTTCTCAATTTAAAGTAGATTAGTCTTCATTGGGCCAACTTTGATTCTCTTGTCTAAACTTCCCTTTTATGAGTCCCTTATTAGTCTGTTATCAAAATTTTGATAGTGGACATAATATTTTAGAGTTGTATTTTTTAAGAAAAAAGAACAGGGGTTCTTAAACTTTGGTTCATCAGAATAACTAACCTTGGGAACCTGAGCCTCAGCCTGAACCCGTGGAAACAGAATCTGGGGTCTGAGCATCTCTTTTTTTTTTTTTTTTTGTCAGAAGTCACTCAGGTTATCCTGATGCACATAGTTTGCAAACAAATGAACAAGACCAGCCCAAAAGCCAAATCTGCCTGCTTTTGTAGATAGCACTTTTTAGGAATACAGCCACACCCATAATTTTTTTTCATTTATCTTTTCATTTCATTAATCTTTTTTTTTAAATTTAAATTCAAGTTAGTTAACATATAGTGTAGTACTGGTTTCAGGAGTAGAATCTGGAGATCCATTACTCACATACAACACCCAGTGCTCATCCCAACAAGTGCCCTCCTCAATGGCTGTCACCCATCTAGCCTATCCCCAAACCCCCTCTAACAAGCCTCTAGCAAGCCCCAGTGTCTTATGGTTTGTCTCCCTCTCTGTTTTTATCTTATTTTATTTTTCCTTTCCTTCTCCTATGTTTATCTGTTTTGTTTCTTAAATTCCACATATGAGTAAAATCATAAGATACTTTTCTTTCTCTGACTTATTGTGTGTACCATAGTACACTCTAGTTCCACCCATATTGATGCAAATGGAAAGATTTCATTCTTTTTGATCACTGAGTAATAATCCATTCCACATCTTCTTTATCCAGTCATCAGTTGATGGACATCTGGGCCCTTTCCATAATATGGCTATTGTTGGTAGTGTTGCTATAAACATTAGGGTGCATGTGCCCCTTCTAATCAACATTTTTGTATTCTTTGGATAAGTACCTTGCAATTGCTGGGTCATAGGGTAGTTCTATTTTTGATTTTTTGAGGAAAATCCATACTGTTTTCCAGATTGGCAGCACAGTTTGCATTCCCACCAACAGTGGAAAACGCACTCATCGTTTTTGTATTGTCTGTGGCTGCTTTCATGCTATAATGGCAGAATTGGTTAGTTGTGACAAAGACCATGTGGCCCACAAACCTGAAAATATTTATTACCTGGCCCATTATAGGAAAAGTTTGCCAACTCCTGTATGAGTTGAAATGATATAAAAAGAATTACATTTTTCCAGATCTAGTAATTCCCATTCATTCATTCATTCATTCATCTAGGCAGGTAAGAACTAAAAATCATAGAAACATTTACAGGGAGTTAAAAAAGGATTTAAGATATTGCCTTTTAATTTTCTTCAAACCTTTTAGTTGTTTCAAAGAAAGAAAGGAAAAACTAAGTTGGAGAGTATGGGGGATCCCTGGGTGGCGCAGCGGTTTAGCGCCTGCTTTTGGCCCAGGGCGTGATCCTGGAGACCCGGGATCGAATCCCACGTCGGGCTCCCGGTGCATGGAGCCTGCTTCTCCCTCTGCCTGTGTCTCTGCCTCTCTCTCTCTCTCTGTATGACTATCATAAATAAATGAAAAAAAAAATTAAAAAAAAAAAAAGGTGGAGAGTATGTTTTTTTAAAATTAACTGTATTTGATTGATATCTTAGAAATGTAATACTTTTCTAATTTGTTGCTGCAAAGTGACTCATCCCTAAGTTAAACTCTGTAATATCATGAATTTTAGCAGTGATTAAAGTGATACTCAAATATTTAAAGAAAAAGCAAGCCTATTCCTCTCAAAAGGGGGATACTATTAAAAAGATTATAGGAGCTTAGAAGTGTGTTTGGATTTAGCAAGGCAGTGAAATGGGGAAAAGAGCTAATGATCTTTATGGCTGCCTAGCCAGGGACAGCACATCGTAAACAAGGATGCTTTTTGGTGATACAGGACAAGACTGCTCTGTACACAGTATGAAGCATCTTGAATTGTGAATAAATTGGATGAGGTTCCAAAAACAATAGATATGCTCAAGTGAATAGGAAGACTCAGCTGCAACAAGGCCTTTGATTTACACAGCATGATTGTTTCAAGGCGTGCACAGTCCTTCCCAAGAGCTGGATGGATTTTCCTCCCAGCACCTGCAGGAGATGTTGAATTGACATCACAGAAAATTGTCAGCAGATAAGAGAGACTGATTGCCCGGCTGTGGGAGGGAGGTAGAGAAGGAATTAGCTTCCTTACACCTTGTTCATTGTGTCATTCACTCCCTCCTTCATAAATGTTTCAGTGACTTCTTATTATTTAAAGGATTTCAGGCATTCTCTAATCTGTCCCTTATGCTGGTATCACAACGTATTTTCATGCCTATTACCTCATTTGATCTTTACAGTACCTCTCACGCATGTCAAAGGAGGAGGTGGTAGTCTCAGTTTTCAGATAAACAAGCTGAGGGATAGCTGGCTCAATAGCTGAAGGTCATGCAGCAGTAAGGGGCTGAGTCAGCCCTGGAACCCAGGTCTCCTGCACCATACAACATGTTCTTGAGTCCTTTCCTCATGTTCCTGAAACATGCTCTGTGCTTGCCTACCTTATCTATGCTCCTGGCTATGGAATGCATCCCCCTTCTCCATGCAGAATACTACCTCTTGGTTTCTCGTTCCTTTTCTGTCTCTGCTAGCAAAACTTTCCCGAGCTCTAGTATTTAGTGTTCTCCTTCTCCTCCTCTGAACCCACACACTTTTTGTTGACACCATTCCTTTTCCTCAGGATCCTACCATGCTTTGTGGCACCTCTTGCTGTACTAGATGTTTTCATTGGATAGTGAGATTCCCAAAGAGCTCTTTAACTTTGCACAAGTGACTGCCCCATCTCCAGTAGAGCTACATGCTCTTTGAGGGAGCATCTATGTAGGCTGTATATTTCTTTTCTCCTCTACCATGCCTTGTGTCGCACATAAAGAAGACAGGGACCCAATAGATACCTGTTGGACAAACAAATGATTTCATTTTCATGCTATCTCTGAATATGATTAAGAGAAAAGAGATGAAACTGAAAAAAACTGTGTGGAGGTTCCTCAAACAGTTAAAAATATACCTGCCCTACGACCCAGCAATTGCACTGTTGGGGATTTACCCCAAAGATACAAATGCAATGAAACGCCGGGACACCTGCACCCCGATGTTTCTAGCAGCAATGGCCACTATAGCCAAACTGTGGAAGGAGCCTCGGTGTCCAACGAAAGATGAATGGATAAAGAAGATGTGGTTTATGTATACAATGGAATATTACTCAGCTATTAGAAATGACAAATACCCACCATTTGCTTCAACGTGGATGGAACTGGAGGGTATTATGCTGAGTGAAGTAAGTCAGTCGGAGAAGGACAAACATTATATGTTCTCATTCATTTGGGGAATATAAATAATAGTGAAAGGGAAAATAAGGGAAGGGAGAAGAAATGTGTGGGAAATATCAGAAAGGGAGACAGAACGTAAAGACTGCTAACTCTGGGAAACGAACTAGGGGTGGTAGAAGGGGAGGAGGGCGGGGGGTGGGAGTGAATGGGTGACGGGCACTGGGTGTTATTCTGTATGTTAGTAAATTGAACACCAATAAAAAAAAATAATAATAAAAAAAAAAAAAAAAAAGAAACTGAAAAAAAGGGTTGAATCTCACAAATGTGTGTTTTTTTTTTTTTTTTTTTTTTACAAATGTGTTTTTAATAGCAAATTCTTTTCTATTGAATGAAAGTATCCCAAGGACAGCCACTAATGCTCCATGTTTAGCTGAAGCCCAGAGTCATAAGGGCTGAGTGATCTTAAACTGGGCATAACATAAACCAGCCTATGAGGAAATGAAGACTTGGAATATACACTGTTAAGACAACTCTTTTGTACCTTTTACTTCTTTAGGCCAGCAACTCACAAGTAGTTGGCATAATAGGAAGAAAGAGAGAGAGAGAGTGTGTGTGTTTTCCTCGCAAAACACTGACCTTGCCATATCTCCATCTTGTGGAGGCTGATGCTGCTCTATGGTTTCCTGGCCTGGGTTAAGGGGTACAGCTGCAACAAGGCAAACCTTCCTTGGAGCTTTGCCAAAGTCTTATCTCTCTCTCTGGTTGCTGGATTAAGAACTAAACATAGTTGCCTTTGTAAGCTGGTAAGTGGGACAAAAATTTCATGAAAGGATCACCTTACCAGTCTGTGAAGCTTGACTAAGCCTCAACAATGCCCACTCTCCGCCATTCTCACTCACAGGCAGTACTTCTACCCCATGTCTCTGTGTTGTATACTTCCTGTCTAGTTGCACTGACCACCCACCCCAGAACTAGTGCACAAAATGATTTAGGGTCAATCTTATCTCCTGTGCTGACCACACCTATAATTGGCATTCTCTGGGTTTAGAGCCTCAGTGAGCTAGGTAGGACTGTGTGGTCTATACCACATCTCCCCTGTTCTGAAATGAGTACATGGACCAGGTAAAACTAAATGTGAAGCTATACCTATTTATATTGATGACTTCCTTTCAATTTACCAGGTCCTTCTCTTTTTTTTTAATCAAAACTTTTTTTAAGATTTTATTTATTCAAGACACACAGAGAGAGGGGCAGAGACAGAGGCAGAGGTAGAAGTAGGCTCCATGCAAGGAGCCTGATGTGGGACTTGATCCCAGGACCCCAGGATCAGGCCCTGGACTGAAGGTGGCGCTAAACCGCTGAGCCACCCAGGCTGCCCTTACCAGGTCCTTCTATCACAGAAAGTGATTATGTTAAAATTAGTGCTACCTGGGAAGTTGAAAACTTATGTGGTTTTTTTATTACTTCTGCAAGAACCTCTCAATTATGTTCTACACACATATTTCTTCACTTAAGAGTAAAACAGAGCTGTGTAAAGTGAGCAGCATGTTTACAGTAGATCCCTATGGCTTGCTATCAAATTAGTGGCAAATCAGTATTATAGTAAACAGAGGTCAAAGATCAAACCCACAATTTCACATAAAATTCAAAACACGAGACACAAAATACAAAATAGAAGGCTCATGTCATGAGACCATCAACTACTCTTAAAAAATAATCAAAACCAGGAAAAGATGAGAGGAAACACAATTTAAACATGATTTTGGTCCAGAATCTGATGCAAAAGCTAGACCTCACAGAGCTCTTTTAAAAACCATGACAACTGACTACATGTCACTCATCTTAAATGGAAACACACATCAAAAGGTGGCAAGAACCAAGACTTAGCAACTCCCAGATTCTATTCATGGATCTGTCACTGACTCTGGACAAGTCAAAATCTGTCTTCATTTTTTTTTTTTAGTCTGAGAAGCAGGATGGAAACTATTGTTTTACTTCTTTGATGGACAACTCTGGAGAGAGTCATGCTAATAAGGAAACAGTGGTAATTCTCTCCTAGATGTATTTCTGAAAGGTCAAATGATTTAGTAGCATGAAATTGTACACACCACACCCATTTTTACTATGGGCAGCTCTCCACTCTTGGCTTCTAAAGAGGAAACTAGAAGGATCACATTCATTCCATGTTAAAGTATTCCTTCAAGCCAAATAACCCCACAAAAATGATTATGGATTAGACTTTATTATTAAAATCAAAGTCCTAAGTTAATCAAGGGTTCACACCTATCATCATTAATCTACGATTCATCAACCTTGAGTTAAAACATAACTTTTTACTGAAGGCTTAAATGAATGGACTAGGCCAGATGATAAATATTAAGGGAGGAAAAGCAAAGCCTTTGAAAACAGACTTTGGAAAAGCTCCAAAGGAGGCCTGAGTATTTAAAATCAATTTGGTCAATAATTTTAATCACAACCCTTCTTATTAATTCATAAGTATTTGCTTAATCAATGCCACCAGATGTCAGTATATCCTGTATGATTACCATTGAGTTCTCAAAGCCATCCAGAGTTTTTATTCCAGTAAATGAAAGTGAGGGTAGTGGCCAAATAATTAGGGCTCTCTAGAGGATTATAAATCCTATTCCTCAACATTAGCTATGTTATGGTAGAGGCCCCTCATTTTAGACACAAATTCCCAGGTTCCCAATAAATCTCAGTACTGAGGATCTTAAAAGTAGGAATGCCCTGCTCTAAAAGTGATGTGTGTCAGAGAGCCCAAGCAGCCTGTTGGAGAAGGGGAACATGAACACAGCTGTAGTCCATGCAGCCCTGGGACGTCTACTGTATTTTGTCCTCTCCTATTGACCTGACTTCTCCATTAAAGAAATGTCTTATTGGTGTTTGGTGTTTATCAGTGAGATAAAGGGAATTTTTATTAATGGAGAAGATGACTGCCTTGTACTGTAGATAAGTGCTAGGACTTCTACCTATATTATCTTATTGAAACAATAAGAAATTGAGAAAGAAAGTTTAAAGCTCAATGTGTCTTTCTTTTTGACATGACCAAAGACCTAAACTGAGTTCTCAAGCCTTTCGGAGATTTTACTCCAGTTAACAAAAGTAACATTGGTGATCAAAAAAGTCAAGGTTGAGCAAATTGGCAAAATTTTTAATTTGTAGGTTATTATTAAACAACAACCACTCCATTCTTTAACAGGATTGGATCTGGAAGGATTTTCAATGAGTAGTGAGGATAAAATTTTAAATACTATTTGACAGTATTTAATTGTGAAATACATGTGCATTTTGATAACTGTAAGCTCTAGAAATGTTTGAAGTCCTTGGCACTCTGCCATGTTTTCAGAAAAGAATCAATTTTGCATGAATGAGGTCCATGTTGAAACTTCACATTATAAAGTTCATTGTGGGAATCATCTGGGGCATGGTCCTTGGAGATAGCAGTGGAGCTCCAGGCTTCTGGCTGCATAATGAACGATGCCCATTTTCTCTTAGGAATGAAAGTGTCCTTCTTATCCTAGAAGTCAATATAGCTATAGGCTTTACCCTTGAAGAGAAATCCTTTGGAATATGAATGTTTAGTGTGAGAAAAATTGTTACAGCCTTGTCATTTAGGACAGGACGAAAAGTCTGACAAAATTCTTTGGAGTCTACTTCTAAAAGCACTGATAGGGCAGCCTGGGTGGCTCAGTGGTTTAGCGCCACCTTCGGCCCAGGGGGTGATCCTGGAGACCGGGTCCCATGTCAGGCTCCCTGCATGGAGCCTGCTTCTCCCTCTGCCTGCGTCTCTGCCTCTCTCTCTGTGTCTCTCATGAATAAATAAATAAAATCTTTAAAAATAAATAAATAAATAAATAAATAAATAAATAAATAAATAAATAAAAATAAAATAAATAAAAGCACTGATACACTTGCAATTTTGTTAGTGAGAAGATAACTGAATTTTTTCAAAGCTTATCTCCTCTGATGTTCAAATGTCTGTGAAATTCACTTCAAACAGAGGTCCCTTCCCCCTAAATGCATATGCACATGTATTATTTCGCCGGTGCATAGAAATTACTGAAACAAATAGCTAAGGACTCTCTATCAGATAATGTCAAATAGGGATTTTTAACTTGGTGATATGTTTCATGGATCAAAGCACGAGTCATTGTATTTGAATATCTGCATTCACGTACCATCACAAAGCCTCAGAAATCAGAAAATTGTATCTAATCACAGAGGGAAGATGCTACAAAAGTCACTCTTAGATAAATCTTACTTGTCCTTGAATGTTTTCCTATGGAAATACATTTCACAAACTGCAAAGTTATTCACCGATTGAATCAAAGATCATGACAGGTGGGGAGGACTTTTGAGTCCCTACAGTGATTTTACAATCTGCTACTCCACCCAGCCCCACATTGCCGTGGGGGATACTGAGGCCCAGAGAAGTGACCTGACTCAGACTCGCTTCTCAGGCCCCTGGGCACTTGCACTACTTAATTCTTAACAATATGGTTTTATTGTAAACTAATTTATTTAACTCACTAAAGTTTGGTTCTAGGAATTAATTAATCTTAACTAATTATCCCAAAAAATCATTAGGCAAGTAGACACAGGTAGAATTCACCTTTTAAAACTAGAAGGAAAGAAAAAACCCAAGAGGAAGTAGAAGGCATTTTACACACAAATCTCATTTATTCTTCATCAAACAGTGTGAGGTAAGGATCATCCTCTCCATGTCACTGCTGAGGAAACTGGCTCAGAGCTTTTAATTAATGTGCCCAAGTCACTATTAAGTAGCAGAGCCAGGATTTAGACTCAGATCTGTCTGATTCCAGAAACCATGTCCTCCTGTCCAATCTAAGATGTTTCTGTTTAAGTTACTTATCCAAAATTACATGACGAGATCTAATAGAATTGAGCACAAATCTCAGTGCCAATGCACTGGATTATGTTTGAACAGAATCCTCACAATAAAGTCCAAAAGTACAACTTCTAGCACTAACCAAGAATGTCCTGAATTTCTCTCTCTCTTTTATTGCTAGTTCTGATTGTTCCACTGTGGAGGCTGAGAAAATTAAGGCCATTCCACTTTAAGTTCAGCATTAGCACATGTTCAGCCATCCCAGGCCTCTGTGAATAAGAGCTGAACTTTACCTTCCTTCAGTTACAGGAAGAAAACAGCTTTCAGCTTAACGTCACAGAGCCCAACGGGCAGCCCCGGTGGCGCAGCGGTTTAGCGCCGCCTGCAGCCCAGGGCATGATCCTGGAGACCCTGGATCGAGTCCCACATCAGGCTCTCTGCATGGAGCCTGCTTCTCCCTCTGCCTGTGTCTCTGTCTCTCTATTTCTCTCTCTCTCTCTGCATCTCTATGAATAAATAAAGAAAATCTTAAAAAAAAAAAAAAAAAAAAAAGAACAGAGCCCAGGAAGCCCCATATTAGAATAAGAACAGAGCTCAATGCCCTTGAAGGCCCCATATCAAAATGTAAACAGGGAGGAATTGCTCCAGCCCTTCTGGAGGGCCCCTAGACCAGCCCTTAAAACTAAGCTGAAACCCACCTCGGGGTCCAAGGAGTCCAAGTCCCTGCTCCGCTGTGTCTGTGTCGGGTGTACTTGGACACAGGCTCGAGCTTGTAAATCAACCCTCGTGTGTTTGCATCGGTGTCGGCTCCTTGGTGGTTTCTCCGATTCGCGATCTTGGGCACAACACCACATACTCAATATTTTAACAAAATTACAGGTTTGCTTTCTCTTAAAACCTGTAAATTCTGAGGTTGGTTGGTCCATAAATTAGCAAGAACATAAAATATGAAGAACTCTTATCAAGGACTACCACTGAAAGTGGTTTTGAGCAGTTACAAACCATGGGTAGTTCAAATGGCATGTGAAGAAGAAAGCTGGAGACTCAGAACCCTCACATTGGGTCAGTTCTCTGGATGTCCTCTTCTCACTCTGTAGCTCATCTTACCCCCATTTCTCTTCTCTACTTTAAAACAGCATTTCAAAAACAGAATAGAAAGGGTATAGGCACTCTTGTACGTCAGCGCCTATACCTTGATGATTTTATTATCAAGATATGTGAGGTTGATATTGCATCGATAAGCTCAGAGTCCAAAAATGGACATATTGTAAAATTCTGTCTTGTTTATTCAATATGGGTCTTAAACAGACTTAGGTGGTACTAAATTCTTAAACAGACCTCCAGACAGGAGGAGCAATGGGAAATAAACTTCTTTTCTAACCAGATAGCTCTGTTTGTTTTTAACTAAATAATTCTCTGATGTCTAAATGATGCTCCCCATTGCTTTGAAAAGGTAATAAGATATTTTGTTGGGCCAGTTTGGAGCCAGCCCTCAAAAGATCAGAGTATTTGGGCTAGAGAGGTTCCTAAGGACACCAGCCCTTGCTGAGTAACACTCATGGACTAATGGGCACCATTTTGTTCAATGGGGGATGGGGGACATGGAGAACATGAGTAAGCAAAGGGAGGGTGGGTGGGAAGGAAAGTAATTTCACAGGATTGCATAAGTATTACTTACTGCTTTCTGCTGGGGAGGTTCATAGATCTTAGAGGTACCACCTTGGGTAGTGTTTACTCACCAACTGGTCCTGCGAGGGGTATTTAACGCTTCATCCAGCCATTAACTGGAAAGTCATCCATAAAAATTCTAGCTGTCTGGATACAATGGAAGAGAAGCTCTTATTCTTGCTTGTCTACATATCTGTCCACGAGTGGAGGCTTTATTCCGGCTCATGCCTCTGTAGGTCCTTTAGTTATGAATGACCCGAAGCCCAGGTCACAGTGCTGGCATTACTCTGGAGGGCCTAGACTTCCATAGCAAGGGCTGCAGAGCTGCTGTCAGAGAGCACCCTGAGCGAGCCAGGGATGTCAGATACTGCACATCTTCTGCTTTGTTTTCTTTTTAGGGTAAATTCACTTCTGTGTGCAGGTGAAGGAAAATACCAATTGACATTTCACTGGCCCCAAAAGCTCAAACTGAAATCTCCATGTAACAAAAAGAATCTAGGCTAGAAAGAAATGACTGACTTTTGAAAGATCTGCACTATGTGTTAAAAATTTAGGGTATTCAATCTAGGAACTTGAGGAGTTTGACACCTATGAAATCATTCTTACCATATGCCTGTTTTTCTTAATAATATCTTAATATTTCAAAGTAAATTGTCTGGCTGGCTTTCTTACCTCCAACTGTTTAGATACAATGAAAAAAGAAGTTCTCTTTATTTTTGGAAAGTGTTTTTTGTTTTGTTTTGTTTTTTAAAATCAAAATCTATATTCAGCCTGACATTGCTGACATGATTGCCTCCTCTGGCTCTCCCCTGTCACAGCACTAATTCATATGTTCAACATTAATAATAAAATAATAGAACTAATACTAATAGCTATTTTTTCAACATTAATAATAAAATAATAGAACTAATACTAATAGCTATTTTTCTAATCATACAATTTGTATGGACCATTGCTTTGCTGGGAATTTTTATGCATTATTTAATTTCATCTTCACAATGGTAAGTAAGCAAATAGGTTAATATCAAGTGCTTACAAAGCAGCCGGGGTGGCTCAGTGGTTTAGCGCCACCTTCAGCCCAGGCTGTGATTCTGGAGACCCAGGTTTGAGTCCCACGTTGGGCTCTCTGCATGGGGCCTGCTTCTCTCTCTCTCTCTCTCTCTGTCTGTCTCTCATGAATAAGTAAATAAAATCTTTAAAAAAAAATATCAAGTGCTTACCAGAATTTATGTTTAATTTAAATTTATTTATTTACTTAATTTTATGTCAACCTGACTGGGCCACCGGTTAAATATTACTTCTGGGTGTGTCTGTGAGAGTTTCTAGAAGAGATTAACATTTGAATTGGTGGACATTGTAAAACAGATTGCTCTCCCCAATGTCAATGGGCATTATTCAATCCATTGAGGGCCTGAATAGAACAAAAAGGTAGAATCAATTTGAATTCTCAAAAGTCAGTCCTTTCTTTAGGGCCTAGATTCTTTTTGCTACCTGCAGGTCTCAAACTCCTTGAACTGCTAAATTTTGCATCTGGGCTATTGTATTAACTTCCAAGGTGGTGACAGTTCTCTTTCTTGCCAATCTATCCTTCAGAGATATTACAATCTTCTTTTCTTTCAATCCTTCAATGGTTTATTGCTGCCAGTAGAGGGAATTCCAAACTTAGCATGGCATTGGAGGTCCACCAGTATTTGCATGGCCTCAATTCCCATTATTTTCTACCACTCACTCAAGGCTTTAACTATCCTATGAGCATCTCTCAGCTCCAATGCATTCTTTGGTGCCTGTGGGCACATGCAGGTGCTATTTGGATCACTTGTCCCCATCCCTACCTACCATTACCACTCATTCTTAGGCCCCCAGCTCTTCTTTGAATTGTGGCAACCACCTCCCAACTGGTCTTCCTGCCTTTACCTCTTTCTCCTCTCCAATTCAGTTTCTTTCTTTCTTTCTTTCTTTCTTTCTTTCTTTCTTTCTTTCTTTCTTTCTTTCTTTCTTTTTTCTTTCTTTCTTTCTTTCTTTCTTCTTTCTTTCTTTTCTTCCTTCCTTTCTTTCTTTCTTTCTTTCTTTTCTTTCTTTCTTTCTTTCTTTCTTTCTTTCTTTCTTTTCTTTCTTCCTTCCTTCTTTCTTCCTTTCTTTCTCTTTTTTTTTTAAGATTTTATTTCTTTATTCATGAGAGAGACAGAGGCAGAGACATGGACAAAGGAAGAAGTAGGGTCCCTGCAGGGTCCCCAGTGTGGGACTCGATCCCAGGACCCCGGGATCACGACCCAAGCTGAAGGCAGGGCCAACCACTGAACCACCCAGGTGTCCCCCAATTCAGTTTCTACTTAGCAGCCAGAGTAACCTTTCTAAAATTCAGAGCTGAGCATGGCATACCCATTCTTAAGGCTTCTGAATATTCTCCCATTGCCAAAGGAATCAAACCTAAATTCCTTCAAATGGCCCTTCATGACCTGTCCCAGCCTACAGCTCCTGTCTTCATCTCTCACTAACCTCCTAAACAGGCCCTTTCACCCATAGGTCTTTACACACCCTTTGCCCAGAATGTTCCGCTTCAGTCCTCACTTGGCCAATGCCTTCTTAACCTTCAGGTCTCAGCTGGGATGACATCTCCTCTAGAACACCATCCTCGACTTTTGACCCCACCAAAGTCTTCTAGGCTTGGAAGCATATTGTGCCATCCAAGGTGCTAATTACTCCCTTTGTCCTTGTCCCATTGTCAGGTCACAGTCTGGTTCTTGTCAGCTTGTAGCACTGGATTGTGTATTCCATAACTGGCAGGACTGTCATCTTATTCACTATTGTTCCCCAATGCCTATCACATAATAGGTATTCAGTGAATATCCAGCAAAGAAAGTGAACAAATAAACAAATGAATGAATATCTGGAATGCCGTCCTGTCTTCACTTCTTGATGAAATCCTTGCTTTGCTTCAAAAATTGGCTCCAGCTTTAGTGCTCCTCTAGCACTGAGCTTGCCCTGTCCCCTCTGCCCAGTCAGTATACTCTACTCTGGGCTCTCCTAGAATTGTGCTATAATACAGATAATATATTTAACAAGTCTTCAAATATGGCCTTGCTAAATTGTAAGCTCACTGGGGATAGGGATGATATTTTTGCCCACTTCACACTTAGCCCTTGGCATGGGGCCTGTTATTTAGTTCATTCACATCAGTTGAGACTTTTCATTAGGGTCTCATCATTACAAATGGGAAAAAAATAGAAAATGTAAAAAGAAAAAAAAGATTAAGGAAAGATGTAGCCTGGTGATAAAACAGTGCACTCCCACCTCCTCACATACGCACCCCCAAATAAAAACCCAGTGCTCTGTTCCTGGCTTTGTGCTTCCTCCACTTGGGCACCTGTGACACCTTGTTTCAAGAGCATCATTTTTCTTCCCTACCTTTTCTTTACCTAACCCCCTACAATAAACCTGCAGTCCAGCACGTGCTTAGCCATTTAGGAAGCAAATTATGTTTTCTCCCCCTTGTTAGGATTCATTGCTGAGCAGAAACTATACACAAGTGGGTAGCAAGTGCTCAGAGGGCTAAACCTTAATGTGATGTGACTCATCAGTCTGGGACTCAACCATCCAAGTATATGTCTCTTCAAAAAGAACCAGGTCACCCCTTCACTTTGACTCTGTGTAAATGTGTTTCCCCTCAGTTCACTTCAAAACACATTTACAGAGGGTCCAGCATTTGGTAGGCACTGGGATAAAGATAAATAACAAAGAGTGCTTGCCCTTGAAGGATTGATCCAAGACACACAGAAAGAAAGAAATACAACAAAGAGCAGTTACATGGTAACAGAAGTTTGAATGGGACTGTCTAAGTCTGCTTCTCTAAGAAGTACACCTTGTGATAAAGATTTGAGTGCCACTCATTTATTTGAGAGGCAATCCAAGGAAGCACAATGAGAGAGTGAGAGAGTGAAACAGACAAGGAGAAAAAGTCAATCAAAAGTGTATTAAAAAGTAGGTAAAGACTGGGGGCAAGAGGGGCTCAGACCTCCTGGGAACCTTCTGAGATACGGTGGAGAGCACTCTTCAGAATTGTCCTGTTGTAAAGTAAGGATGCTAGGGTGTATATCGGTGAACTTCTGCCTCTCCATGTTTAAGGGTTGCTTCTGGGACATTAACTTCTGGCACTTTTGCTTATTCCATGTGGGGATGATGTGTTCCTGTGGTCAGAGAAAGTCCTCGAGTCATGAGAAACAGAGGCTTAAGAAATGAGGCCACAGACACAGTACAGGAATTACTGACTCTCCAAATGTCTTCTGGGGTTGTCCCAGGAGATATGAGTGAGGCACCAACCATATCTGCTACACGGACACAGAAATATGTATGTAGGGGAAAATATTGTAGGTGAGGAAAATCTCCATACAGGTGCTGTTTTAGCAAGGTTTGAAGGTGAAAAGTTCTCCAACTGGACAAGTAGAGAAAGTATTCCAGACCAACAAGATATTATGCATGAGGGCTTGGAGATGTGAATTAGCATGCTAATGTAGGATACCTGGGTACAGTTGAGCCAGAGGGTGGTGCTGAGGCAACAAGGGGCAGGGTGAGAGGGGAGGAATTGGGTAAGCATTTATATCACATCTTTTCAATGCCAAGAGACAAAAACCCACAAAAAATGGTGAAAAATTTTTTGTTAGTGTTGGTCATTTGACATTATTGTATATTGTGGGGGTAATTGTGTGAACAGGCAAGGAGGTCCAACCATAGATCTAGGCTATCCTTCAGGTCTATGGAACATATTTAAACTCGCTACACATTTTAGCTCCTGGCATCCTGTTTTCTTTTGGTTTGTTTACTCACTTTGATGGAGGGAGAGATTTCCTTTTCCTGAACTTCTCAATTTTACCCTAGTCATTAGCAAAGTCATGTGGAATAAAGATCTCAAGGAAAATGTGACATTTTCATCTCTTATGAGGAAGTGTAATTTGGGGCTCAAGGAGATCCAAGCTTGTGTTATTGACAGAAGAAACATGACCCTCGCAGGGGAAAATAGAACAATATGGATTGGGGTATTCTTACTTCAAACATATACCACTGTGTTTAAATAAATAAGTAACCCAGAAATATCGACAGTGGGGAAAGCACAATTAACAAATTATGATGATCATATTCCACCTTTGCATTTCATCCCTGTTTGAGGTGTTTGCCTGAGTGGTTCACATAAGCAGAGCTTTTGCTATGCTCTGTGACCTACCACTAAGCCTTAGCAGCAGCCTTTGATGATCTTCTTTGTCCATTATATTGTGTTTTATTTCATCAGCAAAGAAGAGAAAAAGCCAGTGACATAAACAACGGGTATTTGGGGGGTTGTTCTTGTTTATTTAATTTCCTTTTTTAAAAGAAGGCAGCTGGGGGTGGGGGAAGGTAAAGGAGAACAAGAGTATTTAAAAACTAATTACAGCATAAAAATCATCCAAGATCTCTGTTCCGGCCTGTCAAAGTCCCAGCTTTTCCCTTATGCATAAATCAGAGGCACCCAGGGGTCAAGTTTGTGACTACCACCAGCCATTATTGCATTTGGTTGTTTCTGCAGAATTTTGGAATGCAGTTTAGTGTCAATCCCACTCCACAACATAGGGCAGGGTTTCTCAATCTCAGAACTATTAATATTTTGAGCTGGATCATTCTTTGCTGTGGGCTTTGTTCTTGCATTATAGGATTTTTATCAGCATCCCTGGCTTTCATCCAATCCACAGATGCTAGTACACTACCCCTCCTTCAAGATGTGACAACCAAAAATGTCTGAAGACATTACCAAATGTCCCTTGGGGAACAAAACTGCCCCTGTTTGAGAACAACTGACCTAGGGTTTTGACCTAGATCAGTGCTATAGAACACTATAGAACATGATCATTGCTATAGGACAAAATTATCCCCTCCCCCAAAATCTAAGTAGGTTGTTCTGATTTTTTTCCCCAAAAGCAAAAAAGAAATGGGTCTTCACCTTTCTTTGTTTTAGTCTATAGTTGCTTTTCTAACTTCCAGAGTCATTTTTTTTTTTTTTTTGCCTGAAAATACACATTCCCTTATAATGGTTTATTTGATTTTCTCAGTCATCTCAGGCAGACCATGGCTGCCAAATAAAAGCCCTATGGTTTGGGAACATGAGGTGAATGGATAATCAAACATATTCAGACACTGAAAGGCAAAAGAGAATTTTTAAATGTCCTTTCTGTTAAAAAATACTCTGTTGTAAATGATGTTATTTTTAATTTCCAGAAAAACTATCAAGGTTATAAACTCTTGAAGGCAAGCGCTGTATTTTGTTCCTCAGTATAATTGTGTAGTGGTCCACAAAGCTTGGCATATGATAGATGCTCAATAAATGTATAATAATTAACTGTTTAAATTAAGATTGTCATCTAATAGTCAGACTTCTGGCAGCCCTAGTCATAGTTAGCCCAGAAGCAAGTGAACAGAACTTTAGGTAGCTATCTTTATTTGAGTGAGTCACTAGTAAAGAAATAAGTATCACAAAAATCCCCATACTCTTCTCAGTTTGGATGTATTCTGTAAACATTTATTGAGTGCTTGGTGCAGCACGGCTGGGACACAGAGGTGAAAAAGATGCAATTCCTAATTTTGAGGCACTTGGAGTCACTTAAAGGCATAGCAGTGGATAATTTCAATGCAGTGTGGTACATTCTAAGATAAAGGGGCTTTACCAGGACTGTGGGAGTGCAGTAGAGGGCCACTAAGCTGGCCTTGGCTAGGAGACAAGAGCAAGGTTGGAAAGCTTGATACCTGGGCTGAGTGTGAAGGAACCACCAGAAGCTGGTCACATGAAGAGAGGTTGGCAGTGAAGGGGCATGATGATGGCAATGGTTGCTCAGGCAGAGGAATAGCATAAACACATCTCCAGAAGCAAGTCCTGGCAAGATGTGGAAGGGGAATTACATATGATCTGATGTTAATGGGTCTGGGGTGGATTAGAGGTAAGTCTAGGGAGATAGAGAGGCCAGGTCATGGAGAACCTGGCACCTGGACCTGGCACCTGGACTCCACTTGGGAGTGGGAGTCCCCTTCTGCATGAGGAGGGCAATGTCTCAAGCACAGGGTGAAGCAGTCTGATTTTTGTCTTGCTGCAGCATCAAGCATGGATTTAAAGAACAGAGGCCATTTCATAATGGATAAAAATATCAAATCACTGGGATGCACACCTGAACTAATAGGATAATATATGTCAGTTATACTGCAATTTAAAAAAAACAAATAGGGCAGCCCCGGTGGCGCAGTGGTTTGGCGCGCCTGCAGCCTGGGGTGTGATCCTGGAGACCCGGGATTGAGTCCCACATCGGGCTCCCTGCATGGAGCCTGCTTCTCCCTCTGTCTGTCTCTGCCCCTCTCTCTCTGTGTCTATGAATAAATAAATAAAATCTTAAAAAAATAAAAATAAAAAACAAATAAAATAGGAATATTTAAAAAAAGAACAGAGGCCTGACAAGAGAATAACATGACACTCAAGGGAAGAAGTGCTCTAGGTGATGGAAGGAGGCAAGATACAGAGTCAAGAAATGGAAGAGGGTGTCCCCAAAGAGACTGAACAATAGGTAGCAACTCTCTGAGCCAGGGAGAGCCCATGGGTGTCTGGGTGCCTTTTCAAAGAAGTGTCTGATCTGTTGAGATGTGAAAAGTATTTCTCTCTCACTTCAATGCTGCTCACTCTCAGAGTTTTGTGTATTTTATTTTTTTTAAGGTAGAGAAGATAATCTGCCTTGTAGATATTCCTTAGAGAAGATTTTGGTGTTCTCAAAATTCTCTAGGCTCACCAAAGAACTAAAATTGGAAATCAATTTTATTGATATCCAGGGAGCAGCTGATTTCTCTAAAGGATAGCATTGCAGGAATGGGAAAGAAAGAGAATTCAGATTTTGAAAGGAATGGAGGCCTGGGTTTTCTAGCAGAGGCTGGGAGGGGAATGTCCAGAGTCAGCAAATTATAGTTGACGTGCTTTAGCAACTTTTGGAGTACTTGCAAAGTTCAGGGAAATGTTAAGATTTGGAGTGCAGGTAAAGGTACTTGGAATTGAGGGAGCCAAGAACCCACAAAGCTAGAAGTGTTTTAGATGGGCTATCCACAAAGCCATTGGAAAGTCCTAGAATCAAGCAGGGATTCAGTTCACCCCAACAATTTGTGCAGCTTTGACAGGAGTACAGATAGAAGTGCCCCTCTTCTCTCCCAACCCCAGCTCTGTTCCATTTCGAGTAAGAGGGCTTACTCTTCCACCTGTGCGACCTCAGCCTGCACATCCAAGCTCTGCCCTCACCCCTTCAACCACCAGTGACTTGGCTACTCTTAAGAGTGCACATGCCAGTAGCACTGTCCACCCTCTAGACCTTTCCAGATCCATGCAAGAGGCCCTGGAAGGGGGCTCAGGGCTACCTGGGCAGGGACTCCCAGGGTCCTAGGTACCCAGAACATGGTTCTTGAAAGAGGAGGCATGTGTTCCCTATGGGACTCTACTCTCAGCTCCATGGATTCCTTGCTCCCCTGGGAAGTAACATAGTTATAGGAAGGCCAGACCAGGATCCTCTAGAAGATTGGGCCCAGGATAGAAATCCTGATGGGTTGTGCCTAAGGGCAGTAATGGCAAGGATTGGGATGAAGGAAAGGGCAGAGTCTGAGCCTTTGTATTCAACAAGGTGTGTGTGTGTGTGTATGTTTTAGGCAGGTGGATGGCAGTGATGACAAATAGAGGGTAAAGAAGAAGAAGCACTCCTAAGACAACTCTATTGCCTTAGCGTTAAATGAAATTGATGGATACCACTCTAGCAGATTGATCTTCTTGCTTCCTTGATAACCTTTTCTGCAGAGTTTAAAGACAAGCAAGTAGAGTGGGAGATTCTGGGAGATGACACACTGAGAAGTGGTAGCTGGAAGCAAAAAAGAGACAAGTCTCCAAATAGAAAAGCACATCAGTTGGGGGTCATTTAGTGCCAAGGCAAATAGCCCTACATGCCTCAAAAACTCCTAGGCACACAAGGCCATTACAGCATGGAACAATGATGAAAGTGCTTTTATAAGTTTCCATTTTGGGGAAAAAGTATTTGCCTTCAGTTGTCTTAAAAAATGCATTAATTGGGAAGCCCGGGTGGCTCAGTGGTTTAGCACCACCTTCGGCCCAGGGTGTGATCCTTAGAGACCTGGGAGACCTGGGATCGAGTCCCACGTTGGGCTCCCTCCATGGAATGGAGCCTGCTTCTCCCTCTGCCTGTGTCTCTGCCTCTCTCTCTCTCTGTGTCTCAAGAATAAATGGATAGAATCTTAAAAAAAAAAAAAAGCATTAATTTAGAGCTCCTTCTTCTCCAGAAATTTAGGATAAGTTGGTTATTGCTGTAGTTCCCATTTAATCTGAAACTTTCTGTTGGCTCTCTTCTGGATCAGAATGGCCCGGTCGAGTTTTGTTGTTGTTCTCCCTCCTCTTCTCCTTCCTGGAGCATTCTGCCTCTTGCTGCAGAGCTGCATCGCAGGGCCCACTTACTGGTCAGGCAGCACAAAGTCAGCTCAACTAACCTAAGTCCAAAAGCAAAGTGATTATTTTGCTGTTATGCCCTAATTCACAGTCACATCATTAAATTGTTCACCATAGCCTCCAATGGAACTTCTTTTTTTTTTTTTTTTTCCAATGGAACTTCTAATTCTTTTCCAACATCTGGCAAATGGCAGGAACACACATGCCCACTCACTGGAGCTACTTCAGCAGGAGCAGGAGAAATGAATGAGGATGATGGATAATCACAAAGAAGGTCCAGTGATCCCCTTTCTCCCCAGCTCTCGACCCTGGAACATCTGGGCCGCTGCTCTGAGGGGACTGGTGCAACTCGCCAGGAGCTAGGTCAGCGTGGCTCCAAGAGGGACATGAATCTCTGGGAGAGCCCTCATGTGCTCTTTATGAGCTCATCTCATCTCAAGTGGGTTCCCACTACTCCTCTGCTCTCAAGTCCTCTCCTTTGAGGTCAGCACTAAAAGCTGGAATGAAGATAGTGGCCCTTCCTCAGGCTGACTCAATGCTTAGCCTCTTTCTCATGAACAAAAAGGCACAGGTGGGCTAGCCTGGAAACTCAACCATTGTTTATAGTATAGCTTTTAGAGACAGAGATTCTAAGTGGCAAACAACTGACTTATAAACAAGCTTGAAAAAAAAAAAACAAAAAAAAAAAAAAAAAAAAAAAAAAAAAAAAATAAACAAGCTTGAGTAAGTTGGGGCCATCTTGTTTGCACATGTGTGCATTTTGTGCCGACATCTTCCCAACACTCATCTGCAGAATCAGCAGCCCAGGCTCTGGGGCCAGTCTTGTTCTGAGTGGGTAAGCTACAGTGATGGTGGTGATGGTAGGAGGAGGAGAAGAAGATAACATGTTTTACAGCCCTGCTCTGTAGTGCCACTGATTGACAGAGACTGTGCCATATAATGTCTATGACTATTCTGTGAGGTAGGAATTACTAAACCCCCTTCAGAGATAGGAAGCTGGGCTGGAGTTCTCTAACTTTCCTGAGGTCATAAAGATGGGAGGTCACAGAGCCAGGATTCTAACCCAGCCCATGCTCTTAACAAACATCGGGCAGCATATCCTACAAGGTACGTGGAATTTACACTTTGTATTTTGGGGGCTCAGCCTCACTCAGTTTTCCTAAGGTCCAGCTCTGATCCTTCATTCTAAAAACTAGGTTCTGCTTTGTTCCTGGCAACCAGTCTCCTTGTTTTAGGCCCATTTCTGGTCACTGCATCCTTATGAAATTCCCCTGCATTGAGTGCTGTCTTATCCAGGATTTCTATTTTCTCGGAACAAAATATTAGCCTTGATCTTTCTAGCACTGCCTATGATTCTGAGCTACTGGGTGGTTTCCCCAATACCTTCCAGATTTATAGATAATTGCCACTTTCTTGTTGCTCCTGACAGACCATCCGGTTGTTGACCACCTGCATAATTGAGCCACACTACCTCTCTCTGATTTCTACATACTCCTATATTCTAAGTCCACTTACAAGCTTTTGACTACCCTTGGTCACTACATAATACCTCCTCAACGTTTGCCGCATATCCCCTAGGTTTAAAACACCCCTAGATAATATCAAAGCATTTGTAAGAGGACTATAAGCAAATCTGAATTTGTGGTGCCGGGGAGCCTGGACCACACTGTTTCTGCAATAACCAGGGTTATACCCCAGTCTTCCCTTAGAGGTCTGTCTCTTGGAAGCTCTGCCCACCCACTGGGTCAGATAGTGATAATTTTGCCCAGCCTCTTAGGCCCCTTCTCATCACTATCACTGACCCCAGGGGTTCATTTGAAAGCTTTCTTAAATGTATCTTCCATTTTTGATTAAACATATAAGGAGAGGGCCTTTATTCCTTAATTCTCCCCTGGGCTTACTTCGCAATAAAAGCATTCAGAGCAAGCAAAGAATATAATACTCAGTGGTCCTGCCAGCTTCTTCTTTGGGCAGCAAAAGAAGACCAAGGAGTATAGAGTCAGAGAGTCTCCCACCTTTCCTGGAGCAGTCTGGTAGGTATGGTAATTCCTGTGGCAACTACTGGTGAGGCATAAGGGGAGGGAAAAATGATAGTAAAAAGAATCATGTATGAAGACCTGTAGGATGGGAATCAGGGAAAGTTTTGGAGAAAATTGAGAGTTAGATGCTACAGAGTAGCTGTGAAATGAAAGAAGTGGAGATAAGTAAAAAATTGAATGGAGATTGTGTTGCTTAGGATTAGAAATTGGATCCCCATCTTAGAGAATACAGTAAAGAATAGTGTGCTTTTAAAAATTGCTTTTAGTTTCTGGAGTGCATTTTCTTTGAATGTGATTTTGAAAAGATACTGGGCTATGTGGGACCCTAGAACCATAAAAAAACCTATTTGTACATTGTTCCAAGCCACTGAAGAAAACACAACAGTTTTGCAAATCATTTAACACTTAGAAAGGCACCGTTTCCATCTGGAGATAAAGTTTACCCTAATTCCACCATGTTTTCCAATGTCATAGTTCTTCATGTCAGGGAATCCATCCCATTTTCTTCCTTGGCTCCTATATCTCTGGTTCAAATGAAACATGGACAATTACCTATAGCAAATACTCTGAGCATCTCCACAAAGTCTGGATGCCAGGAAAGCCCAACAGCCCAA
Source organism: Canis lupus familiaris (assembly GCF_011100685.1). NCBI lineage: Eukaryota > Metazoa > Chordata > Mammalia > Carnivora > Canidae > Canis > Canis lupus. The sequence continues at coordinate 655,049 of NC_049234.1, forward strand.
AAGAGAAAGATGAGGCCATATGCTCAGTATAATTTAGGCCTACTCATTGCCCAGTGTATTTTTGTTCCCTGTTTTTTTAGGGTATTTTAAAATTTATTTAAATCAGTTAATTAACAAATAGTGTATTATTGATTTAAGAGGTAGGGTTTGTCTTTTTGTTCCCTTGACAAATGACCTGGGTTTATTTTCAAGAGTGGGATAGACAAACTAAGTTGGGAATGTAACATGGCTAAAGCAGAAAAGCCTGAGTAGGAAGTCTGGGACTCTTAACAATTTCTCACCCTGTGATGCAATTCCATGACCAATGTTAGTGAGATATAGGGCAATTGAAATCCTAAACTGCATCTCCAAGGTCAGAAAAGGAGCCATACAATGAACTGTCAAATATTTTTGAGATCCTTAGAAAGACAGAATGAAGGTCATGAGTATTAGTCAGAATGTGGAAATAGACCATTTTCATTAAAAACAAGACAAAGCACAAGTTACTGAGCCTGAAGTGGTTTGAGATCTATGTGTACTAGGTCAAGCAATATGTGCACAAACTGTCAAAGGGCCTCTTGACTCTCATAATGAAAAGATGAGCTCATACTTACTGAGTAGAAGTAAATAAAGCAGCTCTCTACATAACAACACCATCCCTTTACACTCAGCACCTAAACGGAAAGCTTTGGATAACCATTTAATGCTTTTCTCCATTTTGTCTTAACAGGAATTCTGTCATTCACTCCAGTTCCCTGCTTTTGGTCCATCTAGGGCTTTGCCAATGAGCAAGAAACTCTTAAAATATTGGACACGGGCAGCCCTGGTGGTGCAGCGGTTTAGCACCGCCTGCAGCTCAGGGCGTGATCCTGGAGACTCAGGATCGAGTCCCCCCTCGGGCTCCCTGCATGGAGCCTGCTTCTCCCTCTGCCTGTGTCTCTGACTCTCTCTCTCTCTCTGTGTGTCTCTCTTGAATGAATAAATAAAATCTTAAAAAAATAAAATAAAATATTGGACATTGATATCTGAATCCCCTCATAAATACGACAGTGCAACTAGATAGCAGAACTGAGAAACCCATGAACAACGTTTAAACAAAACTAGGTAACACTAGGTAACAAGGTATCCCCACCAACCCCTAAATACAAGCAGATGAAGAAAAACCATGAATAGCCACAAAATCTGCATGGTAGCAGGATCTGTACATGAGGAAGGAGAGAGAAACCACTGAGTAGGGTTTGACAAACCAGAGAACAAACAGGCAACAGGTACATACTGGAAAGTATAGTGGACCAACTTGAGAAGGGCAGCTGAAACTGGAAGGGATGAAAAAAAAGTCCAGTCCAATGTGAGGGAAAGTACAGAATCCCAAAGGGTCAGAAAAGAAGCTTGTGCATGTATTAACACTGCACAACCACAGAAGAGGGAGCTCTGAGTGGTTAGAAAAGCTTTCCTGAACCTCATTTCCTGCCTTGTTCTAAATTCTCAGGAAAACTAATGTCACTTAAAAATAAGCAACACTTAAAGCCCATACAAAGTTACTATTTAAAAGCAAAAGACAAGGCAGCCCAGGTGGCTCAGCGGTTTGGTGCCTGCCTTCAGCCCAGGGTGTGTGTGATTCTGGGGACCCAGGATCGAGTCCCACATATGGCTCCCTGCCTGGAGCCTGCTTCTCCCTCTGCCTGTGTCTCTGCCTCTCTCTCTCTCTCTCTCTGTGTGTGTGTCTCTCTCATGAATAAAGAAAATCTTAAAATAAAATAAAATAAAAGCAAAAGACAATGAAAATAATATTCCTACAAATAATAAAAACACTGGAAAGAGATGTCCAAACAACAAACCAAACTAACTTATTACATCAAAATGAAGCAAAAGACATGAAGAAATTAACTGAAGACTTGAAAGAACAACAGAAGTCAGAAATAGGAAAGACTCAGAGGCGCCTGGCTGGCTCAGTCGGTGGAGCATACAACTCTTGATTCCGGGATTTTAAGTTTGAGACCCACGCTGAGTGTAGCAATTGCTTAAAAATAAAATCTTAGGGATCCCTAGGTGGCGCAGCGGTTTGGCGCCTGCCTTTGGCCCAGGGTGCGATCCTGGAGACCCGGGATCGAATCCCACGTCGGGCTCCCAGTGCATGGAGCCTGCTTCTCCCTCGGCCTATGTCTCTGCCTCTCTCTCTCTCTCTCTCTCTGTATGACTATCATAAATAAATAAAAAATAAATAAATAAAATAAAATAAAATCTTAAAAAAAAATAGAAAAAAATCAAAATTGTGCCAACAGAACTCAGGAAAGATGTAAAAATAAAAGAAAAAATTACTTCAGAAACAAAGATTAAACTATAAGAAACTATGAGAGCAAAATGCATAACAGTTAATGCCCTAAAAATCAAAGTGAAAAGGAGTAAAATTTTAAAATAAAAAAATGAAGAATGAGATAAAAAGAATTTGAGAAAAAGAATTTTGTCTTTTTTTTTTTAATTTTTTTTTTCATTTATTTGTGATAGTCACACAGAGAGAGAGAGAGAGAGGCAGAGACATAGGCAGAGGGAGAAGCAGGCTCCATGCACCGGGAGCCTGATGTGGGATTCGATCCCGGGTCTCCAGGATTGCGCCCTGGGCCAAAGGCAGGCGCTAAACCGCTGCACCACCCAGGGATCCCGAGAAAAAGAATTTTGAAGATAGGCAAACAAAGTCCAATATACAAATAATAGAAATTCCTGAAGGTGAAAATTAAAGAGAATAGAAAAAATTACTAACATGTATAATTCAAGAAAACATTCCTGATAAAAAAAAAATGAAATCATATATTGAAAAAGCAAATCAGTCTTCTGCTTCAGACCAAGATGTAGTAACAGGGACTGAATTTACTCTCCAGTATGAAACAACTAAAAAAACCTGGACAAAAGTTATCAAGACATTAATTAATGAAGGACAGTATTTCTTGAGATATGGTAAACAGTGGAGGTCAGCCTGGATTGTCCCAACTTGCTACCTTTTGAGAGTTTCCAGGTAGTGGTACAGAAAAGGAAATCTGGCAGGAAGAATCTGGCAGATTCTTCAAGTTGAAGAGACAAAATTACTGAGTCTAGGAAGACCAAAAGGAGCTAGAGTTAGCAGGAAGAAATGCCAGAGAGCACAAAGAATCCAGAGATCTGATTAGGGTCATGCAGGGCATTCAGCAAAGGATTGATCAGTGATATCCAAGGCTGGAAAAGAATCATATGAGAGGATTGGTGGAAACTACCTGATGCTCACACAAGCCTAGGAATAATGCCTGCAGAGGCAGGAAAACACAACCCAGATGAGGAGAATAATCAGTAGAAACCAACCCAGAACTGACAAAGATGTTTGAATTAAAGATAAGGACATTAAAAAAAAAAAAAAACTTTTATAACTGTGTTCTTATGTTCAACACTTTAAGAGAAACATGGAAAATATGAGAGAACCAAACTGAACTTCTAGAGATAAATACTACAATGTCTAAGATTAAGAATACACTGGATGAGATGACTGGCATTGCAGAAAAAAAAAAAGATTAGTTGAATTGAAAATATAAGTATCTAAATGAAATGGAAAAAAGTATTTTAAAAAGTTAGCAGAGCATTGGTGAGCTATGGAACAATTTCAATAGGCTAATAGACATGTAATTGGAGACTCTGAAGGAGAGGAAGGAGAGAGGGGCTGAAAAATATTTGAAGAGATAATGTCCAAAATTTTTCCAAACTGATGAAAACTATAAACTCATAGATCCAAGAAGCTCAATGAATCCCAAGTACAAGAAACATGAAGAAAACAACATGAAGTCACATCAAAATCAAATTGCTCAATACCACTGATAAGAGAGAATCAGAAAATCAGAGATAAAAGACACTTAACATACAAAGGAATGAGATAAGGACGACAGATTTCTTTTTGGGAGCAATGCAAATAAGATGGTCACATCAATCTAGATTTCTACACCCACCAAAAACATCTTTCAAAAAAAGTGTGAAATAAAGACTTTTTTCAGACATAAAAAGCTCAAAGAATTCATCATCAGCAGACCTGCATTGTTAGAAATGTTACAGGGCATCTTAGGCAGAAGAAAAATGGACCAGATAGAAATAGGTTCTACACAAAAAGGAACAAAGAGGGGATCCCTGGGTGGCTCAGCGGTTTGGCGCCTGCCTTTGGCCCAGGGCGTGATCCTGGAGACCCGGGATCGAGTCCCACGTCGGGATCCCGGTGCATGGAGCCTGCTTCTCCCTCTGCCTGTGTTTCTGCCTCTCTCTCTCTCTCTATGTCTATCATAAATAAATAAATCTTAAAAAAAAAAAAAAGGAACAAAGAACAGTGAAAATGATAAGTACAGGCAGTCCGGGTGGCTCAGTGGTTTGGTGCCACCTTCGGCCTATGGCGTGATTCTGGGGACGTGGGATCCAGTCCCACATGGGGCTCCCTGCATGGAGCCTGCTTCTCCCTCTGCCTGTGTCTCTCTGCCTCTCTCTCTCTCTGTGTCTCTCATGAATAGGTGAATAAAACCTTAAAAAAAAAAAAAAGGTAAGTACATGTGTGTAATGTAAATTTTTATTATTTGAATTTATTTTAAAATAATTGGGTTTTTTTTGCATTTTTAAAAAATTTATTTACTTATTTATTTATTCATGAGAGACACAGAGACAGAGAGAGAGGCAGAGACACAGGCAAAGGGAGAAGCAGGCTCCAAGCCCCAAGTGGGACTCGATCCTGGGTCTCCAGGATTATGCCCTGGGCTGAAGGTGGCGCTAAACTGCTGAGCCACCCGGGCTGCCCTGTTAATTTTTCTTAAAAGATTTTATTTCTCCTACATAATAGGAGAAAATATTTTCAAATCATATATCTGATAAGGGGTTAATATACAGACTATATAAAGACCTCCAACAACTCAATAACAAAAAAACAACCTAATTAAAAATGAACAAAGAACTTGAATAAACATTTTTCCAAAGAACATGTATGAATGGCCAATAAATACATGAAAAGAAGTTCAACATCATTAATCATTAGGGAAATGCAAATCAAAATCACAATGAGATACCACCTCACACCAGTCAGAATGGGGAACATTAACAAGGCAGGAAACCACAAATGTTGGAGAGGATGCGGAGAAAAGGGAACCCTCTTACACTGTTGATGGGAATGTGAACTGGTGCAGCCACTCTGGAAAACTGTGTGGAGGTTCCTCAAAGAGTTAAAAATAGACCTGCCCTAGGACCCAGCAATTGCACTGCTGAGGATTTACCCCAAAGATACACCTGCACCCTGATGTTTCTAGCAGCAATGTCCACAATAGCCAAACTGTGGAAGGAGCCTCGGGGTCCATCGAAAGATGAATGGATAAAGAAGATATGGTTTATGTATACAATGGAATATTACTCAGCCATTAGAAACGACAAATACCCACCATTTGTTTCAATGTGGAATGAACTGGAGGGTATTATGCTGAGCGAAGTAAGTCAATCGGAGAATGACAAACATTATATGTTCTCATTCATTTGGGGAATATAAATAATAGTGAAAGGGAATATAAGGGAAGGGAGAAGAAATGTGTGGGAAATATCAGAAAGGGAGACAGAACATAGGGACATAAAGACTCCTAACTCTGGGAAATGAACTAGGGGTGGTGGAAGGGGAGGAGGGCGGGGGTTGGGGTGAATGGGTGACGGGCACTGAGGGGGCACTTGAGGGGATGAGCACTGGGTATAATTCTGTATGTTGGCAAAGTGAACACCAATAAAAAATAAATTTATTATAAAAAAATCACAATGAGATACTACTTATACCCATTAGAATGGCTACTATCAAACATACAAAAAGCCCAGGAAAATAACAAGTGTTGGTGAGGATGTGCAGAAATTGGAATCCATCCTTGTACACTGTTGGTGTACATATAAAATGGGGATAGAATAGTGGTTTCTCAAAAAATTAAACATGGAATTATCATATGATCTAGCAATTCCTCTTCTAGGTATATATTCAAAAGGTCTCAAAGAGATCTTTAGACACCTATGTTTACAATGACCAAAAAGATGGAAGCAACCCATGTGTTCATTGACAGATGATTGGATAAACAAAATCTTATACATATGAAGATAATTGGACAAACAAATCTATATACATACCATGGAATATTAGCCTTAAAAAGTAAGAACATTATGACACATGCTACAACATGGATGAACCTTGAAGACATTATGATAAGTGAAATAAGCCAGTCACAAAAAGACAAATATTGTATGATTTCTCTTATGTAAAACAGTCAAATTATAGATAGAAAGTAGAATGGTAATTGCCAGGTGCTGGGGGGGTGGATAGAATGGGGAGTTTATTTAATGGGATTAAAGATTCGGTTTTGCAAGATGAAAAGAGTTTTGGAGATTAGTTGTACAACAATGTGCATATACTTAATACTACAGAACTGTATACTTAAAAATAGTTAATGTGGCAAATGTCATATTATGTATATTTTATCACAATTAAAAGTAATAAAAAGGAAGCTAGAGTTGGTATATTAATATTACGCAAAGTAGATGTCAAAACAAATAATATTACCAGAGAGAAACAAGGCTATCTTATAATATCAGAGTGGTCAACTCATCAGGAGGAAAAAGCATACCATCCATGTACTTGGGAATATTGACCTCAATGACCAATTCCATGATATATTTCAATAAAATCACAAGACTTTAAATAACAAGAAAAAAAATATGTTGGGGAATAGAAAACAAGAACATGTGGCATAAGATAGAAAAAAATTAAATTGTCATCAGACTTTCATAGTGCCACTTTATTTTATTTTTTTAAGATTTTATTTATTTATTCATGAGAGACACACAAAGAGAGAGAGAGAGAGAGGCAGAGACACAGACAGAGGGAGAAGCAGGCTCCATGCAGGGAGCCTGACGTGGAACTCCACCCGGGGTCTTCAGGGTCAGGCCCTGGACTGAAGGTGGCGCAAACCGCTGAGCCACCCGTGCTGCCCAATAGTGCCACTTTATGCCAGAAGAAAATGCAGTAACGTGTAAGATAATCAAGTAAGGAAAATATGAGCCAAGATTTTGCATTCAGCAAAAGTCTCAATTGCAAAGGATACAAACATATTGCTATCAACAGGTGACAATTTAGGGAAACTGGTCCCACAGACCTCCCTAAAGAGTCTACTAAAGAACAAATTTTGAACAATCAAAATAACAAGAATGTTTGTGGGGAGTATTAAGTATATATAGTAGTCCTCTGTATCCATGGGGGACGTGATGCCTAAAACTGGATGGTACCAAAACCTATATATGCTATGTTTTTTCCTATACAAACATACCCATGATAAAGTTTAATTTATATATTAGGCACAGTAGGTGATTAACAACAATAATAAAATAAAACAATACACGGTAATAAAAGTTATGTGAACTTGGTCTCTGTCTCAAAGTATCTTCTTGTACTGTACTCACCTTCTTGTGACAATGTGAGATGATAAAATACCTATGTAATGAGATGCAGTGAAGCAGAATGACATAGGCTTTGTGACCACAATGTTTGGTTACTACTGACTTTCTTTTTTTTTTTTTTTTTTTTTTTAAATATTTTTTTTCTTTATTTATTTATGATAGTCACACACACAGAGAGAGAGAGAGAGAGAGAGAGGCAGAGGGAGAAGCAGGCTCCATGCACTGGGAGCCCGACGTGGGATTCGATCCCGGGTCTCCAGGATCGCGCCCTGGGCCAAAGGCAGGTGCCAAACCGCTGCGCCACCCAGGGATCCCCTACTACTGACTTTCTGAAAATACATCAGAAGGAGGATTGTCTGCTTCCAGACGTAGGTTGACCATGGGTAACTGGAACTGTGGAAAATGAAACTGCAGATAAAAGGGGATGACCTTAACTACTTGTCACACTATGACTAAATGAAGCCTAAGAGGGAGAGGAAAGCATTTAGTAGCTCCGTGCTCTGACAATGTAGATATAGTACAACTATTGTTTTTTAATGATGGGGGAATGGAGAGGTCTTATACAAAACATTTCAAAACGCTTTTGGTCATCATAATGATGGTAGTATTGGTCTTGTGATTCTGAGGCTGCTGTATATGAAATATGGGATGAAATAAATAAGCAATTATGGGATATTCTCATTCTATCATTCTCTGTGTCCTTGAGAAGCAGAACTCTCGGCAGGAATGGAAAGAGATACAGATTTAAGAGGTTAATAATAGCTCTGTAACTCAATGTTCTCTTTCCTCTCCTCCTCCCTCTCTTTCCTATATTTGATGGATATATATATATATGTACATATGTACACATGTTTGACTATTAGTCAAATATATATAAAATATATAAAATATATAAGAAATATATATTTCTTGGGCTCTTTTCCCTAAAGACATCACCAAATGGCTGCCTAACTCACTAAATGCATCCACCATAAAGTGGCTATGGCCGATAATGGTTGGTGTTATTTTTCCCATGACTGTCAGTATTTTAACAGAAATGTTCTAGACACTCAGTGCCCTTGGTCTAAGTAATTGCCTTCTGTGGTGGGCATTTGTATTGACCTGTACAACATTCATTCCTCTTTGTCAACCAAGTGCTGATTTATGTTAGAATCAAGTGACTATGTGCTAAGCACACAAGCTGGGATTCTCCCTCCCTCACCCTCCATTCTGGCTCTCACACGCACTCTCTCACTCTCCATGGGCTTTCTTGTATTCACCTCTCTCTGCGTGCCTGACTCATTCTTTTTGTCCTGTAGTTCAATTTCATTAGTTTTTTTTTTTTCCATACATATGGCAAAAAATGCCTTTACCAGAGCTTCCAAATTTACATGTGCCATACAGACTAAGCTGTTTTTGAACTACAATTCTAAATTTCTGAGACAGAGAACCCTAGTAACTCAGCTTGGTTAGGTGCATTCCCTCTGATCCAATCAATTGGATCTAGGAGGGGGTTGTATAGTACCAACATGAGAGCAACTTCTAGAGCCACCACCACTATGAGTTGGTAGTCTCGGTGTAGCAGTCAGAGAAATGCAAGGATATCCCAAGAAGGTATCCACTACAAGACTGTAGTTGACCCATTCTGGATTCCCACAGCTATACTCCCAGGGCTATAATCTTATTGAGGCCAGGGCTCAGAAGGGTTGCTAACACAGATACTGTAGAAGGACCTCCACATTTTATGTAGACATGTTGGATCTAATAGCCATCAGTGCCACACTCCAAGTCTTTCCAGCTCTCTGTCTTCTAGGCAGGTAGGATTTGATTTCCTGGCATACCCTGAGATGGGATGGCACCTAATGACCAGTTCTGGTCAATAGGCTGTGAGCATTTAATGACTTATGTGAGGCCTTCCAAGATGGTCCTTTTGCTCTGCCATGAACACTGACAATGTTTTAGACAGTGGTTATTCCATCCCTTGGATCCTGGCATGAATATTACAATGCAATGGACCTGTGATAGATATGTAATATAAGCAGAAATAAGTCATTGAGACGTGGGACTGTTTGTTAGTACAGCATGCCTATCTTACTGGCTGATACCATGTGAGTAGGCTGAGACCAGCATTATTTCTGGGAAAAAAAAGTCTCTTAAAGTGTCTAATTTATAGTACTAAGTCTGCCAAACAGGCTCCTCTCTCCTCCTCTGAGTCTCCTGTGAATTTTTTATCCTTACCTCAGAAGTAAAAGTACTATTTCTTGTGGTGATACCACCAAGGAATAATGCATTTGAGGGCTTCTTTCTCGCCTGGATGGGGGTGATGCCTAGTCGTGTGCATACATGCACAATTTGGTTAGGGGAGGTTGGCATTCAATCCAACTCAAAAAGAGCTGTCCTTTCTTGGGACTTAGCCTGTTTTTATTTATTTTTATTTTTATTTTTATTTTTAGCAGGACAGGGCTCCAAGCAGGTGATATAGCATAACCAGAAAAGGCTCCTGATGCAGTCCCCTTCCTGCAAAAGTCACAGAAGAGAGGTTTAGGAGCCTGGAAAGCCAAGCTAAAAGCCATGGGTCCTCCAGCCCACATGCAGATCCCAAATGTGGGAATGCTATGTGATGATTTTATGAAATATAAAAGTCAAATGAATTTTTCATGAAGAAGTTATCTTCCCAAAATGCAATAATGGAAAATTCCTTTCAAGAACTAGTGTTTAGACCTCACAAAAATGCGCAGCAAATTGCATCGTGATTTATTTGTCAATGTTTTTATAGGTTAGGCGTTACTTTCTACCCCACAGCTGGAGTCAATTTTTAATATTTAAAAATGGAAAGAAAGAAAAACCTAAACACATCCAGAGCTGTCTGTTTTAGATTGAGCTTTTCCCAAACAGTGCTGTTTAGAACTGAACCCTGAGCATGGTCGGTCAGTGGCCAGCTGGCACTTACTCCCCTACAACATAGAATTAAAATATCTGGGACTGGGCTGATTACATAGAAGACCTCCTAAATTGTAGTTGGTGGGTCTGGTGTTTATAACCACTTTCAAATGCATATAGCCTGTCTTCCCTCTTGATTGAAGAAGGAAAGAGTCTTTATGCTATTTATTCTGGGTTTCCCTTCATGCTCAGGGCTCAAGGTGCCATGAACATAATTTTCAAGTCCAGTAGTTTCTGGCCCCCTTTGATGGCTGGGTTAGCGGGGATCCCACAAAACAGTCTCTGTGGCTATTTCCAGTACACCAATCAACTAAAGAGAAGCAGCCTGGCCTCTCTAGACTTTCTACTTGGGCAGAGTCTGGGAGACTACTCAGAGCCCATATTCCTGGGCCTGCAGGTGAAACCATGAGGCTGGCCTTGAAGGTGGGTTCTCATAGCAAGCATTCAAATCACAAAAGGCATCAAACCTTAAAGCTGAATCCCATCATTCATTCCCTTGGGCCTAGTCTCCAGGCTCAAACAGGGGCCTCATATCTGGTGACAAAGAATTCACAAAGCAAAACTGGGTCTGTGCTTTTGGGCACAGCACAGCATGGTGTTCTCAGGAGCACAGCATTCATATCTCAGTGCTTGGCACATCATACTTCATGCTCAATTGCAGCCTCCGTTGTTGAAGCCTTGAGGCTGGCACTGGCTGCTGTAAATGCTGCCATGTGTGTGCTTACCAACAAAAGATTCTGTAACACACAACATCTGGAGGGAAGAAAACAGCCCTAATTGTGACAGGCGCAATCCCTTTGGGTAAGGGTTGATACACTTCCGATGGAGGGGGTGTTTCTCTTTGCCCTCTGCTTCCTGCTCCCTCCTGATCATTCTATAGCCAAGGCCCACAGGAGGAGTTGACCCATTTACAAATGTGTGCGTTGGTCCAGCTAAATCAGCCAGTGGAGGACTCTTGGGGCTGCTGACAACATCCCCCAGTCAGGCTTTGAGAAGTACCAACCACTCCTCCGAGACAAGTTTTGGGTTACAAGGAGCCAAGGCAAACCGTGGAAATGTCAAGTGTGTCAGCATTTTAGGCTCAGCTTCAGTTACCATGGCGTTTTCCCAGGAACCATGCTCAGAGTCTTCAACAGGATCACCAGCATCAAGAGAACCCCTTCAATAAATCCCCAAATTCACAGCATCAACAACTGAAGGGCTGGAGAAGAACAATGATTATTAACCGTCACAAAAGGATTTCTCGCCTCACAAAAGGATTTGCCATGGATTTCCTTTTGAAAGTGCACACCCCAAGAGCATTCATCATATGATTCGATTTAATGCACAAATCTCCAAGAACATACCCAGCGCATGGAGTCTGGTATACGGGCAATTGCAGCTCACGTGCAGCTGAGGCCTGCCAGCAGGGGGAGCTCTTCCCCTGGGTCAGGCACCTTCAACAGGTCTCCAAATCACCTTCACCAGATAAAAAGCTCACTAGGCCTTCACAGATACCTAGTGGGTCTGTGATTTATCCTGAAGGCAATGGGAGCCACTGAAGGATTCTCAGCGATCTGTGGAATTGTACTGAGTTATCCCGTCTCTTTTGCTCAATATCTCTGACATCTTTGGGGAACACATTTGCAAGAATGGTGTTCCCTGCATTTTCAACTCCTCTTAAAATGCGTTACAGTGATGACCTACTGAAACTTTTTTGGGGACTAAGGGCAGGTTAAAGTTTAGGAGTGTTTCTCAAGAAGTGTTAAGCTTTGTTTTGTTTTGTTGGGAGCTAGGGGAAAGATAGGCAAGGTTTAGGGGAATGGGAGAGAGGTGGAGGCAGAAATGCTATTGTTTTATGCTCCAGTGGCGCTCCAAACCTTGAAACAAGCAGTTTGGCACTGAATAACGATGCTATTTGAAAGTTAATGGGCAAGACATTCTGAGAAATGGGTTGTGGAGATAAGCATCAGGAGGAAACTGCACTGTTTGAAGTTTGCCTGCATCCAGGAAACCAAGAAAAGCAGAGCCACCCCTTAGCTGGACTGCAAGGCACACACGCACATGCTCATGGAATCCAAACACTATGCAGAGACAAACATCTCACAGAAGCAAATGAAGGATGACTTTTTTGAAAGAAAAAAAAAAAAAAGAGCTGGGGAAATGGTATTTAGTTCCTGTGCTGGGGAAGAAAGTCACAATACTCTCGGAAAGAGATATGAGTAAGCTCTGGAGGGCAAAACTGGGTACTGTCCCTTTATTCCTGCTGAATGTTGATAATAAAAGCAAATGCTTTGACTTCAGAGAGCTCCAAAAGGCATCAGAACCCAAGGTGAAGTGTTGAAAATGAGAAATGAGTGTTGTCTTGAATACTTTATACCAGAATTAGGCCACTGTGATCTCCCTCCAGAATGACTGCAATGGCTTTCCCACCTCTGGTCTTCATTACCCTTCCAATTTACCCTCCATAGTGCTGCCAGGGGATCTTTCTAAATTGGATCCTCCTTAGAATCCTTCAATGGCTCCCCACTGCCTGATCTCAGATATCAGTGATGAGGCCCTTCGCACTCTTGTGGTAGTCACTTCTGAATCTCATCTCATCTCTTGTCCTTTCAGATCTTGTAGATCCCTGAAAGGGCCATGTTTTCAGTGGTATTGGAAAGGTCAATGGTGCTGGGAGCAATGCAGTGTACCCTGGTCCTTTCTCCTTATACAGGCTAGAAGTTGTCCAGACTCACATCTCTGAGGGGCCCCCACAGATTGGGCATATGCTCTCTTCTGCTTCCCTTTGCTCTGCCCCCTAGAGTTTCCACTCTCCCTCTGGATCTGTGTACACACCCAAGGCTCTCTTTTCACACCTCTCACTTCTGCTTTACCCTTCAAATGTCAAATCCAACATTGTTTCATTAGGGAAGCCTTTCCTGACTACCCAAGACTCAGAAGGATACCCCTGATACCTCCCTCCCATGTCACCCTGAGCTTATCTCTGTTGCACCTTTTGCACACAGTGTGTAAAACCTGATGACTTGTCCATTGTCTCCTGTAGACTGTGAGCTCCACAGAAATGCAGCTTTCACCCTGCTATGTCCCCATGCCTAGTGTGTCCATACCATAGGAGCTCAAATAATATTTTCTCAGTAAAAATATGCCTTTACCCCAGACTACCAAAAGACTACCTGGGCTTTTTGGGCCAACTTTCTCTGATCAAATAAGATATATCATTAATGATGCCACAGTTTGGCCTGCAAATGTACATCCGCCAGTAGATGGGTCTGACAGCTGTTTGTGCTGTAAGGAATATCCCTCCTTCCTCAAGAGCCCTCTCTTTCAGGCACTGCCTTTACCTTAATATTTTATTATGTAGCCATTTTTCAGGGTTATAGGGGCATCATCTCTGTTTCACCGAATGTCGCAGTTGAATAGTCGAGGCTAGTGGTTCACTTGGCATTGCAGCAATTAGAAAGCTTTGTTAATAGGCCTTCTGGGCTAAGATTATGTGGTTACGTGTTCTCAACTCTACTTTTATACAAAAGAACCTGTAAACAGCTACAGGTTAGGTAGTGATTGCTAAAACATTTTCCAGGAGTATCAGAGGGTCATGAAAATAAATGTTCTGTTGACTTTCTTACACCCTACACCTCCATAGGATCTGAGCTCTGCAGGATATTGAACTGCCAGGTCAACATTTGATCTCATCAGTCTGAGAATCTGCTCTTGTCTGACTCCTAGAGATAGAGAAGCTTTCAGGATGCTTACAAGTGAAGTATGAAATTACACTAAATACCCCATCCCCAACCAGAGTAGACACCAGAGAGATTTTATGTTTGATTCCAATGAATGTTCAGGGCTGGGTGATGCCCTTAGATGCTGAAGAGCTGCTTACTGGGAGTTTAGGGCCCACACATACTGCAGCCTACATCCTGACTTTTGTCCCCAGGGCTAGGGGCAATGGCTTTAGAGAGAAGGATACAGTGTTTCTTTTTTAAACCAGCATTATATATATATAATATATAATAATTATATATATGTTTTATATATATATATATATAACACAGACTTGTGCTCAGCTGTCTACCACTTACTGACTTTGTGGACCTTGGGAGAGTCACAACCTCTCTTCCCCAGTGCCCTCATCTATAGAATGGAGACGGTAACCATATCTATCTCTTTATTTCTCAGTGTTGTTGAGAGAATTAAATTAGCTAATGAGGTACATACAACAGTGCCCAACACAAGGTAAACATCACAATCAATGTAAGCTATAATTAGAATTGCAACAAAAAGGGTGAACAGACTTTGTTTCCTTGGGTTGCCCTAAAATCATGAGTTCAAAACGCCAACCTCTACTTCCCCTGTTGTGTTGACAACATATCTTGTGTAACTGGTGTATATTTCATCAGAACATTGGCTGTTTTGTCCCTGGCATGCTGGCTTTAGAAGGGATCTAGAAATGAAGAGGTTTTGCTGGTCCGATCAGGCTGGAGTGAGCTGTGGGAAGAAGCTTTCAGAATGTGGCCCTGTGGTTTCAGGACAAGGGAGTGAGCTCTGTTGCTTCTCAGACCAAGCAATAGAGCATTCTGAACTCCAGCCAGTCCCAAGGGCTTGGTGATCTCAGCTTGGTCCTTGCTGCCAGCTTGAGTCCTCTATAAACTGAAGCTGCCTTTGCAGATGCTATACAAGCTCCTTAGTGGAGCTAGTTAGACTGGATTCTGGGTGGCAAAGGTCCCTCCTGGGATGATCCTGCAAAAGAGTTCCTTCCCACAGGGTCTTTGAAGGCAGGTTGGCCCAGGAAGAGATGTACTTAAAAGAGAACAAAGGAGAGTGGTTTGGAAGGAATTCAGAACCCCTTTAACAGTCAACAGGCTCCTTTCGGGAGAACACCAAAATGAGCTTGGATGAAGGTAACTCAGTGGGAAGATGGGAGGAGATGCACAGGTTTAGGATCTTCATTGGAGCTAGCCTGACAGGACTTGTGATGGATCAGACAGGGTGAGGGAGAGAGAGGATGGCTCTAAGGCTTTTTCTTGGAGTGTCTGAATGGCCGCACACCTCCTTTCCAGGCTAAAGTAGAGTGGTTATGGCAGCCTTGCTGGTCCTTCCTCCATCATCTTGCTCATCAAACTCCCCTCCCTGGAGGTCAGGACAGTCCCACTGTCCCTTAGAGGGACCAGGGTGATGAGAGGGCATTTTGAGGTACCTTTCTTGGATATAATCTGCTTCCATCCAGCAAAATCTCTGGCCATCTAGCTGATTCACCATATGGGTTGCTGGGATGATGTCCATCCCTTCCCAGATGTAGGGCAAAGGCCACTTACAGGAGGGGAGTGTCAGCTCCTTCTGCCTCCTACAGAGTGTTCTGGAAAAGCCGTTTTAGAAATTGGGGTAAACAAAGATACAGATGCAGTGAAACGCCGGGACACCTGCACCCCGATGTTCATAGCAGCAATGTCCACAGTAGCCAAACTGTGGAAGGAGCCTTGGTGTCCATCGACAGATTATGGATAGAGAAGCTGTGGTCTATGTATACAGTGGGATATTCCTCAGCCATTAGAAACGACAAATACCCACCATTTGCTTCAACGTGGATGGACCTGGAGGGTATTATGCTGAGTGAAATGAGTCAATCGGAGAAGGACAAACATTATATGGTCTCACTCATTTGGGGAATATAAAAAATAGTGAAAGGGAATAAAGGGGAAAGGAGAAAAAACGAGTGGGAAATATCAGAAAGGGAGACAGAACATGAGTTCCTAACTCTGGGAAACGAACTAGGGGTGGTGGAAGGGGAGGTGGGCGGGGGGTAGGGGTGACGGGGTGACGGGCACTGAGGGGGGCACTTGACGGGATGAGCACTGGGTGTTATTCTATATGTTGGCAAATTGAACACCAATAAAAAATAAATTATAAAAAAAGAAATTGGGGTAAAAAAGGAAAAATAGTGTGGTGTTTCTGCCTGAATAACTATCACAGAAGTGCAGCTAAGCCCAGGCTGCGAGGGAGAGCTGCTCCCTTCATTTAGCCACATCTCTTCCCTCTGTCTGCTCCCTCAGCAGGCGCCTCAGCAAACCAAAAAGGATACTCTGAAGGTCTAATTTGCAGAAAATCCTTTTGGATCTGAAAAGAGTTAGCTATCTATTTCTCAAAAGCTCCTACATAATTCTCTTTCTTCTGTCTCTCTCTCTCTCTCTCTCTCCACACACACACACATATACATTTTATTTACAGTCCAGGAAAGACCCATACATTCTGAATATATACTCCACCCTCCCCACATATTACTGTAAAATTCTAAAAACCTACACATGCTTGTAAATAGATCACCCTTAAATAGAGCAGGATCTCTGACTATCCCATGAGTCATGCAGCTAAAATGTCCCCGGGGGAGCCTGAGTTGGCAGCACACATTTTCCTATAAAAAATTGAGTTCAGAGCTTTCCGTGGCACCCAGCTCTATGCCAAGAAGAGCCCATCATTGTTTAGTGGGGAAGCCATCAGTCAGGAAACCTGTGAGACCAGATGCTATGCCCCTCACCTGGCGGAAAGGCTCCCCCAGGAAGCCACTTAGAACAATAAGGAGAGTCATGCTACTGAAGTAGAAAAAGCAGTAGACAAGGAATGGGGGCTCGGGTTCTAGTATAGGCTCTGTCCTCACTGTGTTCCCCTAGGAAATATGCCGACCTTTGCTGGGCCTTTGTTACCTTATTCCTGAAAGGAAGGGGCTGGGCCAGATTAAATTCAGCAGTGTCTGGATATGTGCAGTGGGAATGAAAAATATTTGTAGAAACCCAAATTCAGCTCCAGTCCTCAAAGAGCAAACAGTCTTTTGGATGGATAACTACAGCACTTCATGGTTAGGACTTGGGGCCCCCAAGAAGGCTGAGAGCCACCCCTCCACATTTAAGAGATTGATATTCTGTGTCTCCCTGAATCAAGCAGCCTCTAGGTGGGGTTGAGTGGAAGTCATAACACCACAGAAAAGTCACAGCCCCTAGAGGAGCCTATGGACTCCTCTCTCACTATGAGCCATTGCTAAACTATGGAGCCTTTAAATACACACACCCCACCAGACACTGGGAAAATGCTGATGGCGATAAAAGAGGATTACAGACAGGTTCAGACGTGGCCTGGCCTGGCCTGGCCTCCCTGGCTCTTCTCTCTGTGTCTAGTCAAGCCAAGCCCACCTTAGCAGAGGAGCCGGAAGCTGAGAGAAATCTGAATGAGTTGGTGGGTGTCATTTGACTGCTCAAGGGCCACTGGAGGGTGCAGCCAGCCTGAATTCCTGATGGTATTTCTAGCCTGCCTGGAGCCTGGTTAGCTGGATAAGCACTGTTTTCCATGCGGCCCCAAGCAGCTCATGCTGAAGGGTGGTCTTTTTTTTTTTTTTTTTAAGATTTTATTTATTTTTAAGAGATAGAGAGAAGCAAGCTCCATGCAGGGAGCCCGATGCGGGGGTGGGGGGGGACTCGATGCGGGACTCCATGATCACGCCCCGGGCCAAAGGTAGGCGCTAAACCGCTGAGCCACCCAGGGATCCCCCTGAGGGGTGGTCTTGATGGTTCCTATTTGCAGGTGCTGGGGCTCACCAAGGCCCTTCCCCCTCCTACTCACCTGCTTCCCATCAGTGGCCTGCTTCTTCCACATCTGGGCACTCAGCAACCATGGCTATCTACTAATTCGCACTTGGAGGAAATAGATGGGGCTTGATGGCCTCTGGCTGCCAACTCCTTGTGCTCCCACCTTGAAGCCTCTGCCCTCCTCCTTCTGTCCCTGGTGAGGTCTGCCAGCCTCTTCTCCCAGAGGTGCAGCAAGAGTCCTATTCCTTTTTCCTCTCTGATTTCTACTACCTTACATGACCTCTCTCCAAAGGCAGCTGGCCCAGGTCTCTTTTTCTGTTCTTCCAAACCAAAATGTGTGACTACCACTCACTAACTCCATGACCGGGATTTTTCTAGCTCTTAGGCTGGTTAGTTTCCATTTGCTCTCATCCCGCCCAGCATTTCCCTACTCTGAGCGACTGACCCCCTGTGGACTACATCTCCCAGAGGTCCTTGGAACTGGGTTCCGATGGGGTTTAGCCAATGGGAGGCACCCAGAAGAGGTTAGAGGCTGGGAGGAAAGATCAGCCAGGATATTTCTCACCTATTCCATACGCATTCTCTGCTTTGGGGCTGTCTCTGGCTTTTTTTTTTTTTTTTGAAGGCTTGCATGATTCAGGCTTCCACCAGGCAGTCCTTACTAGGTAGTTTCAGTTTTCACTGGGACACAGTCACACTGTTCCTTCTCCTACTCCCCAGACATGGGGCGGTAATGACTCCTCACACTGCTCATCTCTGGGTGCCTCACTGTCCCTGTGTGTTCCCATATCCCTGCCCACGCTTCTGTACTAGTCTGAGCCTAATGGGGGTGAATTCTGTTTCCTCTTGTGACCATGCTGACACAATAGTCCTTCAGTTTTAATTTCAGAGTTTGACTCATTGCACTTGTAAAATTATATTATTTTCCCACCAAGATCACTATGCTTTGAATGGATGCTTTGCTTTTAACATTACGCCTACTAGAAGTTGTAGAATTCTAGACTGGTTAAATTCCTTGATAAAGCCAGGAGCATGGGAAGAGAAGACACTCTCTCAGAGACAGAGGAAAGGGTCAACCAGGAAGTTTCTCCCATAAGTGGTGGGACTCCTGACCCTAACTCTTTGATGAAAAGACGTGAGGGAGAGTGATCCCAGATCTGCTTATTTTTAAGGAAAACAAAACGAAACTCTGAAAGAAGTGCATGCCTATCACCCAAAATGAACAAAAGATTACTTTTTAAAAATGTACTTCAGATATTTTATAAAGATGTATTTATTTATTTTTAGAGAGAGGAGGGGGGCAGAAGGGGAGAGAGAGAATCTGGAGCAAACTCCCCACTGAATGCAGAGGACTGACTCTGGGCTCAATTCCATGACCCTGAGAACACAACCTGAGCCAAAATCAAGTGTCAGTGGCTTAACCAACTGAGCCACCCAGGCATCCCACTTCAGATCTTTTTAAAAAGTAATGAAACATTACAGGGTTAAAATACCTTATGGCTGCACACCAGACCTATTCCCCTCCCTTTCTTCCCAAAGTCATCACTATGATGAATTCTGTATGTCCCCCTGTCCTTCTCTTTACATTTTCACTATACATCCATGTATTGATAAACAGTACATAACATTGTTCTATGCTTTTAAGCTTGGATGAAAATTGGTATCATATTCTACATATGATAAGCATACATAAGCAACTTGCTTTTATCTCTCAACATTGTGTTGTCTAGATCTGGCTTTACTGTTATATACAGATGGGATCCATGCATTCTGGTTGCTGTGTAATAGTCCATCATAGATATGCTACATAATTTACTCATTTTATCCAAATTCTCACTGGCGGGCATTTTGTGGCTTCAGAGTATTTTGGTTTCTATAGGCAGTGTTTATAAAACAAGTACAAGCAGTGACTGGGTGCTCAGTTGGTTAAACGTCTGCCTTCAGCTCAGGTCATGGTTCTGAGGCCCTGGGATCAAGCCCCACATCAGGCTTCCTGCTCAGTGGGGAACCTGCCTCACCCTCTCCCCCTGCAGCTACCCACTCTCTCTCTCTCTGTCAAATAAATAAGTAAAATCTTTTTTAAAAATTAAGCATAGAAGTTTTTCTAGGACATATTCCAGAAGTGGAGTATTTGGTCCAGTTCAGTCAGATATGTGTATCTGCAATTTTATCAGAGTTTGCCAAAATTGTTCTCCAAAATGATTTTACCTACATGGTGAATTCTTATTTCCTTGCATTTTAACAATACTTGTAATTGTCATGATTTTTCATTTTTTACCAAGCTAAAAACATGAGATTGAATTTTGTTGTTTAGATTTAATATCCCCATTTACCACTGAGGCCCAGACATCTTTCCCCATGTATGTTGGATATTCAGAGCTCCTCTGTAAATTGTTGGGTCAAAGTCTTTATTCATTTGGTTGTTGTTGGGCTTAAAATTGACTTGAAGGATTTTTAAAAAATTGACTTAAAGGATTTATGTATTTCAAATATTAATCTTTTGTAACTTGCCTTTTAAATTTTTTTCAGAAGTTTAAAAATTTGACATTTCCCTTTTTGATTTCTGAGTCTCGTGTCTTATAAAATAAACCCTTCCCCACCTCCCCATCATAAAAACATTCTCTCAAGCATTTAGGTCTTTAAGCCATCTGGCGTTTATTTTTAGGTGTGGTGTGAGGTAGGAATCTAATGTAATTTTTTTCCACATAGGAAGCCAGTTGTCCTGACATATTTATTGAATGGCTCATAATTTCTCCACTAATTTATAATGCTTCCTCTATCATAAACTAAAGTCCAATTTATGTTGGATCTATTTCTAGGTTTACTGTTCTGTTTCATTGATAGATTTGTCTATCCTTGTTTCACCTGTTCTCATTCACTTTTGCTGAAAATGTTAGATAAAACCTATATAGCCTTTTATCTCCAATGCCCATCTCCAACATTTCCCTCCTCAATTTCATCCTGCATGCATTTATTAGACCTCTTTCCAAGAATCATCATCACCTAATTTATTTAGTGCCTACTGTGTGTGAGGCAGTGTGCTAACTACACTATCCAGTTAATCCTCATGGCCCTATAGGGCAACTCCTGTTTGCCAATCAGGACATTGAGGCTCAGAAGTTGGGAAACTTGCCCATGTCACACAGCCAGTAAAAGACAAAGCCATGGCTGGAACTCATATTTATTTGTCCTCAAAAGTGTTGATGGCACTCCATTTCCATTTTCTAGCCTTCAAGAACTCCATAATCTGGTCCCCATCTAATCTCAGAATCCTTCCATCTGTAAAACAGGGATAATAATTCTTTCTCCCTTGCGGGGTTGTCATAAGGATTATGTGAGATTATAATTGTGAAAGCACTTAGCACAGCGCCTAGCACAAAATAGGTACTCAATAAACATCAGCTAAATTTGAATAAAAGTAGGCAGCAGTTGCCAAAGTTAAAAATAAAATAATAAAATAAAATAATAAAAAAAAGAAAAAAAAAAGAAAGAAAAGAAAGAAAGAAAGAAAAGAAAAGAAAAGAAAAGAAAAGAAAAGAAAAGAAAAGACGGCAGCCCAGGTGGCTCAGCGATTTAGCACTGCCTTCAGCCCAGGGCATGATCCTGGGGCCCTGGGATGGAGTCCCATGTCAGGCTCCCTGCGTGGGGCCTGCTTCTCCCTCTGCCTATGTCTCTGCCTCTCTCTCTCTCTCTCTCTCTCTCTCTCTGTGTCTCTCATGAATGAATAAATAAATAAAATCTTTAAAAAAAAAGAAAAGAAAAAGAAAGTTTACTCCATCCTATTATCCCTGCTTTAGAGTAATCCTGGGCAGGGGGCAGGGTCAGAGGGTTGTTGGGCAAGAGTGGGTGGGAATAAGTACATAGGGGTAGAAGACTTTTGATGGCTCCGCTTCCGCTTTCCACTCTGCTTCCTCTGGCCAGGAACTCCTAGGAGCAACAGGAAGGCTGACAAGGGGGACCATGGTAAGTAAACCCTTAGAAATTTTTTTCTTCCTGCTGAACCTCAGGGCTGAGGGTCAACAGCTCCATAGCTCTGGACTTACACAGCAAACTTGGCTATTGAATGGCTGCCGTGCCCCAGGTGTAACAACTCCAGGCACTTAGAGCTGGAGTGGGGCATCTTCCTCCTTTTCCGGGCTGCCTGGGTTCGGACCAGGGCCAGCCATCCCTGAGTGATTCCCGTGACAACAAGGCAGCTTTAGTCCTCCGTCAGAGGAAGCAGGTGAAACAAGACAGCCTTTCTGGGCAGCTCTCAGATTAATGGGAACCACATTGGCAAAGGAAGCTGATTGACTTGAAAAATCCAGCACTAGCACGAAGGTTCCCTTTCATGCTGGAGGATTATGGTCACTTGCAATTTTCTTGCTAATTGAAGTTTTTGTAGGAAAAGCAAACACATATATACACAAGTACGTATTATTTCCATGCTGATTCTATTTCAGAAGCAGTGGGTTGTACACTTTAGTTCTAGGCTTTCTTTGACTTCACCCTCACATCTGCACTGTGTCATTGGCAGCTCCAGCCATGGACCCCGGGACACTCCACAGGGGTCAGAATAACAGGAAATCACCAGTGGGGAGGACAGTGCCCTGTCTCCCTTGTTTAACTTGGAAGTCCTGCCTGAGTCTTAGGAGACTCAATATGTTTGGTCCTAAAAGAGGTGAAAATTACATCAGGTTCCTGAGAGAGAAATCCAAGAGTGCTGTAGCCTATTTTCATTTCCTGGTGGTCTGGCTCGGGGTGTTGAGGCAACAACGTATCCTGCTGGCTTCCTTGGAACATGACCGATCTGGAAAGAGGAGGGCTTTTTCCTTAAGCCATGCCTATTGTTCTCCTAAATCAAGTAAGGACCCTGAGCCCATATAACCTTTTTACAGGGGTGAGTGAAAAGAGGAACTCAATCTGTTTAAATTGCAAGGTTTAAGGGAGAAGCTGTCCATTAGAGAGGGACAAAGGATCCCCACTCCCTGCCCCCCCCCCCGCCATTTCCTGATACCTTGACATGGTAGCACACAGCTTTCCACCCTGTATCTCTGTCACACACACCCACACACGCTCCCAAACATACAGCAGTGTTGATACCCACACCACACTTCCATGGACGTGACCAAGGCGAGCCAGTTCCAGGGAGGGGTATCCTCATTTCTTCTGCATTCATGGAAGCACAACAGCATCCAAGTGAGTGCCACTAATGTCTTAGAAAAAGAATTCACTCACAAAGATTATTCTTGATTGTTTGTAACAGATTAATTGTGATGCATTTCAATACTGATGATGCCATATTAGAGGCAGGAATTCTGATTCCTGGTGCTGGCCCTCAGTGACCTTGCATAGAGTACTTCTCCGAATGTTGGTTTCTTCCTCTGTGAAAATGTGAGGGGGGGGTTGGACCGGTGGCCTCTAAGGACACTGGCAGCACCAACATTCAGTATAGGTGATACTTCTTTTGTGATTTGTGTCTCTAGGCAAGGCTGAGGTCTCTGGAAAGCAAGACACCAGAATTTCCAGGCCTCTGACCATTCTTGCCGGGTCCTGTAACCCTTCCCCCAGTGAAGTCTCTGTTGAGTTCCTGCCACCTTAGATTCATAAACATGCTCCTGGCATGCTCCTGGCCTCCATCCCTTCCCCTAAAATTCTGCCCTCAGGAAAGGACATGATAATTGTGTGTATACTGCATGTCAATTACTAAGGGAGGAGGAGGAGGAGTTGCCTTTGGGAAGAAGAATGAAGCTTTTTTTTTTTTTCCGGGTACATACAAATCTTTTTTTTTTTTTAATTGGAGTTCAATTTGCCAACATATAGCATAACACCCAGTGCTCATCCCGTCCAGTGCCCCCCTCAGTGCCCGTCACCCAGTCACCCCTACCCCCCGCCCACCTCCCTTTCTACCACCGCTTGTTCGTTTCCCAGAGTTAGGAGTCTCTCATGGTTTGTCTCCCTCTCTGATTTTTCCCACTTCGCTTTTTTTTTTTTTTAACTTTTTTCCCACTTCACTTCTTTGATTCAAAGCTTCATTCTATCAGAAAGGGAGACAGAATGAAGCTTTGAATCAAAGAAGTGAAGTGGGAAAAAAATTAAAAAAAGAAAGAAGCGAAGTGGGAAAAATCATAGAGGGAGACAAACCATGAGAGACTCCTAACTATGGGAAACAAACAAAGGGTTTTGGAAGGGGAGGTGGGCAGGGGTGGGGGATAAATGGGTGACGGGCACTGAGGGGGGCAGTTGAGGGGATGAGCACTGGGTATTATACTATATGTCGGCAAATTGAATTTAAATTTAAAAAAATGTAAAAAAAAATCCTAAAAAACAAAAACAAAAAGTGAAGCCCTAATTGTGAAATTTTAGCTAGAGAGTTGAAGGGAGATGTTTGAGAGTAAGGAGGCTAACAATGCAGGGGCTTATCCTATTGCTGATACCTAAAGTTCCACCATCAGCAAGTGAGTCCTTTTGCTGAAACTATTGAGGGTTCCCTCCCATGAAAGAAATGGATTCCAATTCAGAAGCCATTCAGGCCTTGGTGAGAAGGAGTTATTCAAATCCTTTTATTCCGGGGTGGGATGGGGCAGAAAGCTTAGCAACTGAGGGATGTGAGAGGAATGTCTCGAAGGGAAAAAAAAAAAAACCCGAAAGGGCAGGCTTGGAACCCCAGAAAATAAACTTCAAGTGCCACACACTTTCAGTGAGGGTCCATTCTGCACTGGAAACCTCCTGCAGGGAGGGGGAAGGGCCTAGGGAAGGAATCAGAAGTAATTTCAGGCATGTTCCAGCAGCACAGGCCTCAGAGGGAAAACAAGAGGCTGTGCTGAGTCACTGCATAGAGATGGGATGTACCCCCACCCAAAACTTGGTTCAGACCTTAAGACTGATGACACCACATATGTGCCAAAGGAGTATCAAAAGGTTATTAGTCCCATAAAGAAGCTTTCTAGGGAAAGCAGGGCAGGCTCCCAAGAAGAAGATCTGAAAAAGGCTTGGATTTTAAGGTGGTGAGGGAGTGGGGCTGCAGCAGGGGCTCCTGCTAACAAAGGCTTGTATACCTCGAATTTCCTGTTGGTGCTAAAGGAACCCGCACCTGTGAGCCTGGCCATTCTCACCAGTTTGCCCCAGTGTGGAACAGAAAGGGAAAGAGGCTGATGGGGCTTGAAAGCTGTCAGCAGTCAAAAGTAAAAAATGGGATTCTGATTTTCTTTTATAGAGCAGGAAGAAGGAATAGATCCTCTTTGTTTCCATAGCCTATTAAGACCTTCCCTACTACCACTGGCTCTGGGGAACGCTGGGTCTTCAGGTCTTCCATGTTGGGCAGGCACCAGAGTCATTTTAGCATTCTCAGGTTATTGGACCAGGAACTTTTGTTCTTCT
Organism: Canis lupus familiaris; assembly: GCF_011100685.1. Classification (NCBI taxonomy): domain Eukaryota; kingdom Metazoa; phylum Chordata; class Mammalia; order Carnivora; family Canidae; genus Canis; species Canis lupus. The sequence continues at coordinate 680,323 of NC_049234.1, forward strand.
AAGAACTAGGGAAATCTGTTAAAATATATTCTGATGGGGCACGTGAGTGCTCTGTCGGTTAAGTGCCTGCCCTCAGCTCAGGTCAAGATCCCAGGGTCCTGGGATCAAGCCCCATGTTGGCCTCCCTGCTCAGTGGGGCGTCTGCTTCTCCCTCTCCCTCTGCCCCTCCCCTGCTCCCTGCTCATTTTCTCTCTTACTCTGTGCTCTCAATCTCAAGTAAATAAATACAATTTAAAAAAAATTTTTTAAATATATATTTTGAGACCACAAACTTCCTGGGCTACAGTGTATTGTGTGTGTGTGTGTGTCTTTAAAGAACACTGGCTTTAACACTCACTCCAAGCTTCAGAGTCTTTTATAATAAAATGACTGGGTCCTTTTATCAAAACTGGCTTGTTTTGTGCCTGAGAAATTGAAATATGCTAAAGAGAACAGGATGGCAGCTAAGTATATTTCTACTTGGTTGTGTGATCATCTTAAGAATTGATCTTGGGGCACCTGGGTGGCTCAGATGTTTAAGCACTTGACTCTTGGTTTCCACTCAGATCATGATCTCAGGGTCACAAGATCAGCTCCACGCTCAGTGTGAAGTCTGGGAGTCTAAGATCCTCTCCCTCTCCCCTTGCCCCTCTCCTTCCCTCACCCCACCGTTACTCTACACACACACTTGGGCACTCCCTCTCTAAAAAATAAATAAATAAATAAATAAATAAATAAATAAATAAATAAATAAATCTTATTGTTTGTTGTAATCCCAGACCCAGCACAAGCCAGATATACAGTGGGTGCTCAATAAGCACTTATTGAATTGAACTAGTGAAGTGATAACTGGTATGTCCATTCTTCTGATCCTATCTACTGAAGACAGGGATGGGAAGGAAACGAACACTTCACTGAACACTTACTATGCACACTTCTCTGTGCATTATACCATTTCATTGTCACTACAACCCTGATTAATTATTGAAGTTCCCATTTTTTTAAGATTTTATTTATTTATTTATTTATTTTTAATTTATTTATTTTTAAATTTTTATTTATTTATGATAGTCACACAGAGAGAGAGGCAGAGACACAGACAGAGGGAGAAGCAGGCTCCATGCACCGGAAGCCTGACGTGGGACTTGATCCCAGGTCTCCAGGATCGCGCCCTGGGCCAAAGGCAGGTGACAAACCGCTGTGCCACCCAGGGATCCCCTATTTATTTATTTTAGAGAGAGAGAGAGGGCTCTGGTGGAGGGAGAAGGGCAGAAGGAGAAGGAGAGGGAATCCCAAGCAGACTCCATACAGACCACAGAACCTGATGCTGTGTTCAATCTCATGACCCTGAGATTGAGACCTGAGCTGAAATCAAGAGTCAGAAATCAATGGAGTCACCTAGGTGCCCCTTGAGGGTCCCATTTTGATAGATGAGGGAAAGAGAGGCTCCAGGAGGTGAAACAATAGTCCTACAGCTAAACAACTAGTGAGTGATGGGGCCACACTTTCCCTCAAAAGCCCACATTCTTTCTAGGCCAGCAAACCACAGTGTGGTAGGAGGCAGGGCAAGAGCAGTGCATCAGAGGGGAACCACTAGGCAGGAATGTTCTTCTATTATTTTCTTCAGATGTTTAACTCTCCTCAACAAAAACACTTCCCAGATGTTTCTAGCACCTGGCAACTCTTCAATCGCAAAGTGAGGGATGATCCCACACCTGCAGGAGAATGAACTATTTGTCTGACCTCTCTGGATTATGCTTTTTAAGTTGTCCAAGGGCCACCTGGAAGAACCCTTGTCTCAGCTGCAATGAAGGCTCATAGGTAATACTTACTGTGAGGCAATATGTTTACGCATCCAAGTCCTAGGTCATAGCGGGTGTTATGGTTTGAATTGTGTTCTCCTCAAAGGCACATTGAAGTTATAATGCCCAGTACCTGTGAATGTGACCTTATTTGGAAATAGGGTCTTTGCCAATGAAATCAAGTTAAGATGAGGGTAGGCCCTTAATCCAATGACCAGTGTCCTTATGAAAGGAGGACAATATGGACCCAGACACCAACAAAGGGAAGAACACCATGTAAAAACAGAGCAGAGATTGGAGTGATGCAGCTGCAAGGCAAGGAACACCAAGGACTGCCAGCTACCATCAGAAGCTCGGAAGTAGCAAGGAATGATTGTACCTCATCTCAGTGAGAGCAGGGCCCTGCTGACTCCTTCAGTTCAGACTTCAGCCCAGAAGAATCCTGAGAGAACCCATTTTTGATGTTTTTTTTTTTAAAGATTTTATTTATTTATTCATGAGAGACACAGAGAGAGGCAGAGACATAGGCAGAGGGAGAAGCAGGCTTTCTGTGGGGAGTCCCATGTGGAATTCAATCCCAGGACCCAGGATCACACCCTGAGCTGAAGGCAGATGCTCAACCACTGAGCCACCCAGGTGCCCCAATTTTTGATATTTTAAACCCAGTCTGTGCTACTTTATTACAGCCCCAGGAAACTAATAGAGAAGCCCTCCTGGGCAACTTCCAAGTTCCAGAGCCTGGCACCTTAGCCATCAGCTGGGTAGGTTCACAGATTCTATCAGTCAAAACTCCACAGTCCTCCTAGCCCCTCCCCCATTCCGTGGACAAGAATGACCTCAGCTTGTGGACACACATCTCCTGGGTGGGCTTTTTATTCAACTCTTAGTTCAGAGCATCCTTCACTAATCTGAAAAATACAATTTCCTGTTAACATTAGTACCAATATTCTCGCTATATTTATGCACTCCCTTGGTGTAGGTGAAGGGCCTAGGACATTTGCTCTGCTCTAGGCCTGGAGAACAGAGGCACTTGAAAACTTGTGTGGTGCACAGGGAAAAGGAAGAATGGGAAAGTGAGAAGAAAGATTTCAGATTCAAAGAGTCCAAATTCTAGTTCTGTTCTCCACCAGCTATATGATTTTGGGAAAGCTAGTTGTTCTCAAAGCCTTGGTGTCCTCATCTAAAATATGAGAAAGATAGCACCTACACCATGGGGTTATTATGAGGATTAAATGAGAAAATATTCATGAAGTCCCTGACATAGAAAGTAACCAAAAATACTATTACTATTACTTTTATCAGCATTGTTATTATTATTTCTTCTTTATGTCCCTGAAATGGAACAGCCCACCCCATGAATTATAGCATTATATGAGGGGAGAGACAGAGAGTCAGAATTGAATTGTCTGCCCAGCTCATATTCCTATTTCCTGAGAATGGTCCCTCCCATCATAGTTGGAGCTCCAGAAATGGCAGGTATAAAGGTATAACCTTTATATTATTGCTGTTTGTGAGGTCATGTGTCTGAGTCAGATCCCTGCCATTATAGCCAGGGTCAATGTCCCAGGCATCTGTGGTAAATTGCTCTCAGTCTTTACTCCCTTGAAATAGGACTATAGGGGCAGCCCAGGTGGCTCAGCAGTTTAGTGCCGCCTTTGGCCCAGGGTGTGATTCTGGAGACCTGGGATTGAGTCCCACGTTGAGCTCCCTGTGTGGAACCTGCTTCTCCCTCTGCCTGTGTCTGTGCCTCTCTCTGTCTCTCTCTCTCAATCTGTGTCTCTCATGAATAAATAAATAAAATCTTTAAAAAAGGATTATATTATCTATATCCTTTTCTGTGCAAGATGCATTTCCTCTCACTGTGAGTAAAGTATGCTTTCCGCATGATTGTTTTAGACAGTGGGTCCGAGGCAAATATGACATCAACAGAGGCTCCTGGTCTCACTTTGTCTCTTGCATTCTTTTTTTTTTTATATATAAGATTTCATTTATTTATTCATGAGAGACACAGACAGAGAGAGGCACAGACACAGGCAGAGGGAGAAGCGGGCTTCATGCAGAGGAACCTGACGTGGGACTCAATCCCAGGTCTCCAGGACCACACCTGCGGGCTGAAGGCGGCGCTAAACCACTGAGCCACCCGGCCTGCCCCATCTCTTGCATTCTTGATGATATCTATTGAACACTCTGTATGTGTCAGGCACTACTCTTCATTATCTTATTGAATTGTCCTAATTCTGTAAGGTGGGTATTATTTTCATGCCAATTTTCACAGATAAGAAAACTCAGGCCAAGAGAGATTAAGTATTTTGCCCCTAGTTACACCATTATGGACTCACAGTGAACCCAGGTAGTCTGGCATACATGACTATTATGCTCCACCATGCCACCTCCTAGCCTGAAAAGCTTGGTAGAAATTTCTAAGAAAAGGCAATATCTGCATTTTTTTTGAACACCAACAATGTGCCAGGTACCATGCCTTGTGTTTATGCATCTTGTCCCTTCAGCCCTATAACCACCCCCATGGAATTCATGATGAGAAAACTGAATCTCAGAAGACCTAAGCAGCTAGAAAGTACCAGAGCTAGAGTTTGACCTCAGATCTTAAATATCTGACCCTGAAACCTTTACTCTTTCTTTCTTCTCACTCTACTTCACTGTGTCCTCTCTCTTCATATTACTAAATTATGGGGGCCTTTGCTTCTCTAGATCTAAAATGGAATAATTAGTACAGCATTGAGAATTGATCATTTAGATTCTTCACCCACATTGGAGGAGTGTGCTGAGAACAGCAGCGATCATGTCTAAGTTTGATCAAGAGTTCGTGTTAACCAAAAATTTGTGTTCTTTTTCAAATATCCAGTAACTTTCTGGGGAATGTGATGAAGGAAACATATTACAAGTCTTTAGCAAGAGCAAGTTGAGGATGAGTACAAGTCAAACACCACAATTAAAAAGCATTTGAAGAAGTATATTGGGGAGATATGGATGGTCTGGTACGACCAACTGTGGGGCAGGTGTTAGGGGGCTGAGGTAACCTGGCCTTGAGAATTGTCAATTTGTCTAAGTCAGGGGTCCAGACACCAGCCTCTGGTACCTGGTGCTTTGCAGAACGGACAGCCAGGCCTCAGGATTTGGATGGGAGTACCTGAATTCCCTTCCAACCCTCACTAAAATGAATCCATTTATTCTATAAATATTTACCAGATAAGCCAAGCAGTCTGAGACAATAGCAGTTTGAATCTGAGCATTTATTACTGGCAGTAACTTAGCCTTGGCACGTTGTAGCGGGCCTGTGTGTACCATGTACCTGGCTGAACACTTCAGTAAATAGACCCTCCCTGCCTCTCGGGTGCAGTCAGTTCCAGAGAACAAATTCTTCTTTCTTAAGGATTTCTCATGCTAAACTAAATCCAAGGCTACAACTAAACCTTCCCCCAGGATTTAGGAGCCAAAGGGTTTTCTCTACCGCCGAAGTGGGGAGACCCGCAGGATATATTATTAAGTAAAATTAATACTGTGTAAACTGTGTCATTTTTGTGAGAAAGAAAAATAAAAGTATTATTCATATTTTCTTATATAGACATAAACTCTGGAAGGATGCAAAAGCAACTAATAACAGTGGGTATCTCCAGAAAAGGGTGTGGAGGAATAGGGTGAATGGAGGGAGGTGGGGGAGGGGGGGAGGAAGACTTCATTACATGCTTTTTCACTTTTAAAATTATTATACAATAAAATTGATTATTTTGAGATTTAATCTTTGAGATTCTTTTAAAATAAAGTTCTATCAATTTTAACATGTATGGATTTATATAATACCACTATAATTGGGATACTAAACAATTCCATCACCACAAAATAATATGCTATCCCTCTACCCACAACCTTTAACCACTGGCAATCACTCATTTATTCTCCATCCTAATAATCTTGTCTTATCAAGAATATCATGTCAATGGGATCATGTAGTGTGTAACCTTTTGAGACTGCTTTCCCCCCCACTCAACATAATATCTTTGGGACTCATCCAATTTGTTGCGTGGATCAAAAGTGCATTTCTTGATATGTACAGATGTAACACAGATTCACCCACGCCTTTGTGCATTTAAGGACATTTGGTTTGTTTCCAGCACAGGCAATTGTAAATAGACCTGAGGTAAAGACGTGTGTACAGGTTTTTGTGTAGACATACATCTTTATTTCTTTAGAGTAGATGTGCAGATGTGTGATTATTGGATCATAAGAATATATTTCACTTGATGAAAAACTGCAACATTTTTTCACTGGCGCTTCATTTGGTGCTCCTGCCAGCAATGTATGAGAGTTTTCATAGCTCTACATGCTCGTCAGCAACTGGTGCTGTCGTGAACATGAGTGTACAAATAACTTTTCAAGACCCTGTTTCCATTTCCTTGAGGTATCTGCTCAGAATTGGAATTTCTGGATCACATGGTATTTCTATTTTTAATTTTTTGAGGAAGTGCTGTAGTGTTTTCCACAGAAGCCATATGACTTTATATCTCTACCAACAGCACACAAGTGTTCCAATTTCCCTACATCCTTGCCAACACTTGCTATTTCCTGGTTTATTTTTATTTTTTTATTTTTTGTCCCATCCTCTTGAAACTGTAGCTTTCCCTGAGAAGATTCCCCTTCCTCAGAGTTTTGAGACTTGTGAGTACTGCTGTTGCAACCGCCAGGTTGCTGGGGGGCTGGAGCATAAGAGAAGATACATAAGAGAAAATACAGCGGGATATTTCAATTCTCTCTGGAGCATTAGAAGCTCCTTTGCCCAGTCCGTGAACAGGAGCTGGAGGACTTCTCCTGGAGCACTCTCTGCTCAACAGGGCTTACTTCTGCGTTTCTGAATGCTTTGAATTCATGTCATAAAGCTACCGATGGGAAGTAATGTGAACTCAGCACCCAGATCATTCCATGGTACTCTGAATTCTGATGTTCTTCCTGCTACTCAGTTTTCTCTGTCTTCAAATCATCCTCCCCTGAGTCTATTCAGGCTTTATAGTTACAGTCAGTGTGAGAGAAAGAGTGGAGCACACTTACTCCACCTCATGTGGAGCTGGAACCCAACCTATTTATATTTATATACCATATGAATGGATGACTCTATTCGAAGTTTAAATCTAAGAAACACTCAAATCATTTAAAAATGGAAATAAAAAGAACTTTCTCTACAATTTATGTATGCTGTTATACCAACAGGCACTGTGAGCGCTGGAAGAAGGTGATTCATGGCACCTCCCTCACGTGGACCCAGACTTTTCAAGGCCCGCCCCCAACCCTGCTGTCCTGAGTAGCTTCATCTTCCCTTCCCAGGTTGAAAGCAGTTCCAGTCTTTTGACTGTAAGTTATCAGTAGGGACATTGGTTACAACTGGGGCCCAGGATGCTCCTGGCCTCTGCCACTACCCTACAGTTGACTCTTTGTAGAATGTAGACAATGAGGACCTCAGGGATGGAAATGTGCTTCTTTAGCATCTGATAAGGTTCAATTTGCACTGATTCTCTCTTAGCCTCTTGTGGGGAAGTTGTTAATTTAAGGACAGAAGAGTCAGGCCAGTGAGCATACCTGTCAAGTGCCCAGCTTCCTTCCTAAGAGGAACTTCCACAGCAGGACTGCGTCAAGTCACACAGGTCCTTCAGCTCCAGATGGAAGGTGAGGAGAAAAGTAGGAGTAGGTCTGTTCCAGAGAAGCCATGGATTCAAGAATGAGATGTGCTTTGCTGACAGAAAGTAGGAAAGGAAAGGGAGTGATTTAGAGGGTAGGAGGATATTGCAGAACTGAGGAGCCAGTCCCCCAACCCCTAGTCACATCCAGCCCAGACACCCATTCTCCATGGTCTGCTGGCTTGCAGAAGGCCCACCTTTCTCTGCAGTGAGGAGCTAGATAAAGCTCTCCAGCTTTTGGCTTCCTGAAGAGTTATTTGGTCTCCTGTGTGTGTGTGTGTGTGTGTGTGTGTGTGTGTGAGAGAGAGAGAGAGAGAGAGCGCACTCTGCTCATCCTCTCTTCTTTACTGGTTTTCTCTTGGATGTTTCAAGATCAATATCATGAAGTGATTAAGAGCTTGGGTCCAGAGTCAGGCAGATCTGGGTTCATATTTTAACTTTTCCACTTACTAGCTGTGTCTCAGGCAAGTTATTTATATTCTTAAGCTTTGGTTCCCTCATCCATAAGATGGATCCTAGAATAGTGCTCAGATTGTGAGAATACTATGTGGTACTATGTATAAGCCCTCAACCTACTGCCTGACACATAGTGGGAGTGTGTCTTCAATGAATGGTAGTTATCGTTATCAACATCCTCCTTCTCATCATCAATCATCATGATTATGATTATGATTATGGAGACTCTACTTCCTTCCCTGGCCTATTTAGTATTGGGAGGGCCCAGGTTGGAAAAACTAGTATTTGAGCATTACCTGCCAACCCCTGTCCTACCTATAAAGGACAGCTCTCCACAGTATGAGATGGATGGGACATCTCTTCACCAGGTGGGTTTTGGCCTCTTTGACTTCATTAACCATTTGCAATTCTGTCAAAGCTCAGAGATTGGCAATAAAAACACCGCTGAGAGCCCTGTAGTATTTTGGGGTGGGGTAGACGGGAAGAGGAAGCTGGGGAATAACCAGATCTCCACAGGCTCCAAGTCCTGGCTGCTGGAGGTATCACTGGGTGTTGATCTCAGCTGGCCTGCTCCTTACCTTGCTCAGGTATGGGAATAGGGGAAAGCATGGTTTGGGTAAGCCAAGTAGCTCAGGGGTTAATATCTGAGGGACCTCTAGAATAATTAGAGCCTGGATTTCCAGCTGCTAAAAGATTCTGACAAAGAAAAATAGACTACATAAAAATATGTTAAACTCAAAGTTGATTTAATATTGCCCCAACAATGGGCTGCATTTTTTGTATAACTTCCCTAAATGCAGCCACTGAGATACATAAGCATCATTTGACCATTAGGGAATAATTAGCTCAGAATAGTTATTAGCAGGTTTCATCTCAGGCCATGGAGTATTAGACAATGCCATCATTCTACTCAAAACCTTTGTTCTTTACTAGTACCACTTCAAGTAGAGCAAATGCTGCTGAAACCTGTACCAGGACTCATGAATCCCTTCCACACTGCTCTGGCCACCTTGGTTAGCAGTGATCTGTGGTTCAACTAGGAATCTACCTCCACTCTCATTCTCCCTTCAAGTACCTCAGGACTAGAGAGCTGGACACAATAGCTCCAAAAGTCACAGGTATGGGGTCACCCATACCACACTCACCTACTTCCAGGATAATCAGACCCTCCATTTCTTTCATTCTTAAGACAAAATTATTATAAAAGGTAACACATGTTTGCTGTAGAAAATTTAAAATATCCAGAAAAGCAAAAGCAGAAAATACAACTCATAATCTTATCTCCCAGTGATAATCACCATTAATATTTTGATATCATCTACCTATCTTTATATATACTTAAAAATAATAATCCCTTATTGTTGGAGACTCAGGTTATTTTCAGTGTCTTACTAAACAATTCCTTGCTCTATATCCTGCTAAAGAATTCCTGCTACCATTTTTTGCTCACGTCTTCTATTATTACCTCAGGACAGATGTCATTTCAAGGAATGTCATTACTGCAATCAAAGAGTTAGCTCAGTTTTAGGGCTTTTTATTCAAGTTGACCTCCAGAAGAATCATATCTGTATACTCTCATTCAACAATATGTGAGATTACTTGTTTCCTCCAACCCTTACTAGTATCAGGAATTAGAATTTTTTAAGTTGTAGCTTGAAACATGAAAAATGTACATTTCTTTGATTATTGGTAAAGTTGAACATACTTTCATGGGATTCTTGGTCCTTTGCATTCCTTCATTGCGAGTTACCTGTCTGTATGTGTTGTTCATTTTCCCATTGGGTGTTCTTCATCTTTTTCTTGTAAATTTCTAAAAGCACACAATAATGAGGAAGTCAATCTCCTGTGTATTATATAAGTTGGAAATACTTCCCTCAGATTGTTGTATGTATTTTTAATTTTACCATCTTTATTGACCCACATTTCTACTCCCAGGGCCCTGGGAACTGTAACCTGGCCTTTGATTGAACTCCTCCCACTTCTCTCATTCCCATTTTCTTCACTGATCACTTCATTAATAGTTCCAGATCAATTTGCTTCCCATACTCAGGCCACACTCAATTTGGTATCAACAAACGTATATACCTCATCTGCCATGATCAAGCACTTGGGCTAAGGGCTAAAGTGAATAGTTTCCAGTTAAAATGTCTCCTGTGAAACTAAGAGAAAAAAAACCTGGTGGGGAACTATGAGGGTGGGAACCAGCATTTTTTGTTACCTCCTGTGTGCCAGGTCTGTGCTGGGCATTTTGTGTACTGTCCCTGATTTAACCCTTACAACAACTTTTGAGGAATTTATTATTTTATTTTTTTAAAGATTTTATTTATTTAATTCATGAGAGACAGAGAGAGAGAGAGAGAGAGAGAGAGAGGCAGAGACACAGGCAGAGGGAGAAGCAGGCTCCATGCAGGGACTCTGACGTGGGACTCCAGGACCACGCCCTGGGCTGTAGGTGACGCTAAACCTAAACCGCTGAGCCACCGGGGCTGCCCAACTTTTGAAGAATTTAAACATGAATTTATGTGAACATAAATTTTACAGGTCAACTTGACTTGATAATGAGATGCCTATATATTTGGTAAACAGCAGAATGGAGTCCTTGTGTGTTTGGCTCCACGTGTACCACATGGGTTCTGGGGACCATGTACTTTGGCAGGGCTGGGACCAGGGGAGGCAAATGAGATCAGTCATGCAAGTGCAGAGTCAGATCTTGCCTTTCCTTAGAAATTTGATTTTGTTTGCACTAATTTTTATTTAAAAAAATATATTGCATTAAGCTATCACTTATCCCCAGTGTTAACTTTTTTGCCTTTCCCCCTTAAATCTGGTGCCTAAGTGAGTACTACACTGACTTCACCCTAAAAGGGAAGAACCTCCAACCTTCTCAGAGAAATAAAGGTATGGACTTAGGGAGAAGGGAGGTTGGTGAAGTGAGTGCAGAATGGAGTCAGGAGGCCGTGAGTTCAAAACCAGTTTCCACAATGACCCTCTGTGTGGCTCTGAGGAGCACGCTGGCCTTTCTGTACCTCTTGCCCTGTCAGTAGCATATCTGCTTCTCCCCACCTCAGCAACGAGGCTGGAAAATGAGCATGGTGCTTAGGATGCCCGTTGAACATAAGAAAGATGTTCCACATAAATACATGATTTTGACATTTGGTGATGAGCAGCATTCTCAATTATCATGGTCTATATGTCATTTTGTTTAAAAGGTACACTTCCTTCCCAGCCCAGGCTCCCAGAAGGCTATAAGTGCATCTGACTACCTCTTCCAGCCCAGAAACTAGCCTTCCCAGGATGGCCTGTATTTCTAAGATGAGAGCCGGAGGGGTCTGGGTGGGGACCTGCGGGGAGGCCCCTTTCCAGCATTCTGACCTGAGACACCTGCCCAGGTGGCTGGCTCCTGAGGTGGGGTCTGCCTGGTTCCCCCCGGGCTGCCACATTCCGCATCCACATTCTAACCATTCTCCAATCTGTGACACATTCCCACTCCCCCGCCTGTAAAGCAGCCTGAGAGCTAATCACATTCCCTCCCACTTTGTCCACTCCAGCAGCCACATGACTGAGGGGAAATGGCAAGAAACCACTCCTGAAACTGGGCCCAACTGATAGGACCGGCTTCCTGGAATCACAGCCCAGAGGCGGCCCGCTGGGGTGGGGGCTCAGAGCTCTGTCCTGAAGGCCGGGTTTCAAAGTCCATGCAGGCCCCAGCTGGGCTGCCTGCCTCCCACAGAAGACAAAGAAAGCCCGGCCCCTAAGCCTCCTCCGCACCCAGGAAGCCCTCCCTCTCCGCAGCCTGCGGGGCCTGGCCGGCTCCGACCTCCCTTGCACTGACCTGGTCAGCGGGGAACTCCCGGCCGTCCTTAACAGTGATCTGCCACGTACCAAGCCATTTCTGCCTACACACTGTCCTACTTGCTCCGGCGTGGGAAGTAGGCACTATTCCTTCCTTCCTTCCTTCCTTCCTTCCTTCCTTCCTTCCTTTCTTTCTTTCTTTCTTTCTTTCTTTCTTTCTTTCTTTCTTTCTTTCTTTCTTTTTTTCTTTCTTTTTTTCTTTCAGATTTTATTTATTTGTTCATGAGACACACACACACACACACAGAGAGAGAGAGAGAGAGAGAGAGAGAGAGAGAGAGGCAGAGACATGGGCAGAGGGAGAAGCAGGCTCCATGCAGGGATCCTGACATGCGACTTGATCCCGGGACCCTGGGGTCACTCCCTGAGCCAGAGGTTCAACCACTGAGCCCCCCAGGTGCCCCTAGGCACTATTATCATTACCATCCTGAAGAAGGGGAGCCTGAGACTTTAGAGAATAAAGTAACTTGCCCAGGGTTACTGGTAGGTGGCTGAGTCAAAAGTAGAGCCTATGTCTGTTTATTACCAAAGCCAGTGGGTTGAAGCAACAAGCCAGGAGTTTTAGACACCAAAGACCACAGGAGTTAAGCCAGAAGTCTAAATTTTTTGAGAGATAAAGAACAGGTGGATCTATTGTGAGTAGGAGGGGCATGCCTGTTTGAGACAGCAGGCACTTTACTGCTCTGGCTGATTTTGCCATGTGGGAACACAGGCCCACAGTGGTCAAACAGATCTTTTGAAGAGCTTGAAATTCACATTTTTAGGTGAAATGTCTTTATTTCTATATTTTGGCAGCTAGTCAAATATAAAAAGCAAAACAAACAGCGTTATGCAGGCTAAATGAAAGAAGTCTTTGGGTTAGACAGAGCTTGTGCACTAGCAATCTGAAACTTCTGTTCCATGCTATTGTACAGGATACTGTGCTCTGTGCAAGAGAGCTGCATAGCCAATGTTTGTTACATTAAATAGAAAGTAAACCAGCTCAACTTCTGGGGCAATTGTATCTGCAGGGGAAAAAAGGTACAATTTTATATATTCTCTCGGATGCATAACTGCAAATGACATGGTTCCAGTGTTGCCTGCTGGGGCAGCAGATGGACAGTCAGATGCACATACGGACCAGGCTAGTATATGTATGAGATGTGCTAAACTGAATCCTCCTCTCAAGTGTCCACGGTGAGACCATGTCCTGGGACGAAAGACATGCTTACATGATGCTTGGCCCCACAAAGACTTGGCCTGTAGGAGCTGTCCTCTTTGTTCTCCTCCCTCACCTATGGAAGCAGTCCTAGAGCCTCAGTGGCATACTCTCTCTCTGTCTCATCCTCCAGAAAGCGGGGATCTCAACCCCTCCCCTGGATTTGACGGTCACCTCTGTATCTCACCCAAGCTTTGAGCCAAGTTCACTATCTTTCTCCCAGAATCAGCAAGCCCACCCTCCAGCTGGCCTCATTTCAGTCCCTTGCGCTCTCACTCTTCTGCATGGACAGCTCCAAATCCCCATCTCATTCTTGAATCATTCTCCTTCCCTCCTTCATCAATCAACCCCCAAACCTCAGCCAATATCTCATTCCACCTCTCACCACGTCATACCTGGCCATTGCTATATGCTTTTAACAGATGTAACTGGGATAATCTTTGGAGATATTAATTCCTCCCTGCCTCACATCCCCCCACAACATTCCTTTTTCTCCCCCGTGGCCCTCTCCCATTCAAGCTAGACTGTGAGGCATCTACCCATTGCTCGAGAAAGCACTGTTAGAACTTAAAATGGAACAGTCAGGTTCTTGGCTTTGGAATATCAAAAGCCAGTGATCAGTCTTGAGGACCAGGGGCTCAGTCAGGGGAAGTTCCCTATCACACCCTCTTCCCCAGGAGATAAATACTCCTATGCTGGGCCTTGAGGAGGGTATGGAAGGGGAGAAACGGGGTGGTTTCTGAGAAGAAACTGTGCCTTTATTCCACACCCAAACTGAGCCCTAGATAGATTCAAGAGACATTTCAGAGGAGGCAAAGTGGGTTCAGGAGGCCCAAGTTGGAACCCAGTTCTCACAGTGACTTTCTGTGTGGCTGAGGACTAGAGGACCTGGACTAGAGGTGCTGAGGACAAGGGTCTCTGGGAGATAAAACTCAGTTGTCCTCCCAGTCTTCTGTGAACCTCAAGACCTGTGGGAGAAAAGTCAGATTTCCTTAGGTCTTCAAAAGAAGAATGAAAAAGCTAAGTGCCAATTAAAAAAAAAAAGCCCTCTGGGTGAAAGTGCAGGAAGTCATACACAGCTGCAACCTCCTTGGCTTGGTGGTCAGATGGGCAAGTGATGGCCAAGAACCTGACTCAGGACCCTGGAATTCAGACATAATCTTGAGGATGGGGAGTAGGGCAAAATCTGAATTGACAGAGATTGTTAAATCAATACTTCCAACTCTGAGAAGAGGAAATGTAATATGGGAATTGTAGAAAAATAAAGTTGTATTTCTTGTGACTTGATTCTGTGTCCTAAAATTCATGAGTGCTCCTTGTCTCTGTTCTCTCCACATTCTAAACTATTCTGTATTCTGCAGCTAGATTAATTTTACTAAAATACCACTTTATACTTTTATGGATTCAAAGAATAATTATTGAGAAGCTACAATGAGCTAGGAGTGGTGTTAGGGAATCAGAAACCTTAAAAGGAGTGTAATAAGAAAGATGTAAAATATGATTAAACCAAGATGCCATTTTTCAAACAAAAATCCAAAAGTTTGATAACATACTCTTAGGGAAGGTGTGAAGAAGCAAGCACTGGAAACTTGCAATTAGAAATGCAAAATGAATGGTGGCTAGGTGGCTCAGTGGGTTGTGTGTCTGCCTTTGGCTCAGGTCATGATCCCAGGGTCCTGGGATTGAGCCTCTCCTTCTCCCTCTGCTTGCTGCTCTGCCTGCTTGTCTCTCTCTCTCTCTCTCTCTCAATTTCACTCTGTCAAATAAATAAAATCTTTAAAAAAAAAAAGGAAATGCAAAATGGTACAATCCTATGGAAGGGAATTTGGCAATATCTAGCAAAATTACATATGCGTTTGCCCTTTGAACAATCTATCCCACTTGTAAGAATTTATACCAAAGATACATTGACAAAAGTAGGAAAGGATGTTTGCACAAGACTATTAATTGTAATACTATTTATATTAACAAAGAACTGGAAGCAACCCAAATGCCCACCAATAAGGGACTGCTTAAGTAAATGACATACTTTATTATTATTAAAACACACAATAGATGACCAAGCAGCTATGAAAAGGAATGAGAAATATTTCTATATTGTATTGTGGCATGATCTCCAAAGCATATTATTCAATAGGGAAAAAAGGTATCGAATAATGTATATAGTATGTCCCATTTTACTTGAGAAAGGGGAGATCATTTGATTATATATACTTATCCCTTACATATTTTTAAAATGTAAGAGGAAAAATTAATAATGGTTTCTTTTTTTTTAACTTTTTAAAAATTTATTTATGATAGTCACAGAGAGAGAGAGAGAGAGAGGCAGAGACAGAGACAGAGACACAGGCAGAGGGAGAAGCAGACTCCATGCAGGGAGCCTGACGTGGGATTCGATCCTGGGACTCCAGGATCACGCCCTGGGCTGAGGGCAGGCACTAAACCGCTGAGCCACCCAGGCTGCCCAATAATGGTTTCTATAGGTGAGAGAGGAAATAAGATGGAGAAGACAGGACTAAAGCAAGACTTCCCTGAATATACTTTATTTTATAATAATTTTTAATTAAAAATTTACAATTAAAAATTACTATTATATATAATTTTACAATTAAAAGTTTTATAAATTTTTACCTTGGAACAATGAAAATGCTTTACAACAAAATTAATCAAATAGAAAAATGCAATACTTAAGAAATGAAAGTAAATAAAACAGTTAAGTCTGTGTATCAAGTTTGGGGGCTTAATCAGATAGGGAAGAATTATTTCAAATGGCTTTAATTTTTACATTTTTAAAATTTTTTGAGAAAGAGAGAGCGCTCATGAGTAGAGTGAGGAGAGGTGGAGGGAGAGGGAGAGAGAGAATCTTAAGCAGGATCCATGCCCAGCACAGAGCCCAATGTGGGGCTCAATCTCACAACAATGAGATCATGACCTGAGCCAAAATCAAAAGGACACTCAACTGACTGAGCCACTCAGGTGCCCCTCAAATGACTTTGAAACACAGTAATTTGAATAATAACTCTAATGAGATATAGCCTAAGGATTAAAAAAACACCAAACTTTAAGTAGAAAGATTGAACTATTTTTGAGTAGTTAGATTGTTAATAATACTTCTACTGCTATGCTGAAACCTACATAAAACAAGATAAAGCAAATAAGTAATTCATTTTACGATTAAGGATTTTCAGAATAAGAGAAAAGAGATATAAATATAAAATTAAGTAAAAAACATGTGGTTTTAAATTTGAATTGTAAACCTCAGCATGAATCCGGGATATATTTTCTCTTTAAAAACGAAACAGGGCAGCCTGGGTGGCTCAGCGGTTTAGCGCCACCTTCAGCCCAGGGCCTGATCCTGGAGACCTGGGATCGAGTTCCCCATCGGGCTCCCTGTGTGGGGCCTGCTTCTCCCTCTGCCTGTGTCTCAGCCTCTTCCCCCCCGCCCCCCCCCCCCCGTGTGTGTGTGTGTCTCTCATGAATAAATAAATAAAATCCTTAAAAAAACAAAAAGAAAACCCTACTTCTT
Organism: Canis lupus familiaris; assembly: GCF_011100685.1. Taxonomy (NCBI): domain Eukaryota; kingdom Metazoa; phylum Chordata; class Mammalia; order Carnivora; family Canidae; genus Canis; species Canis lupus. Next base: position 696,820 of record NC_049234.1, read on the forward strand.
TCCCTCTTTTCCTTCTCTGTCTGCTGAAAAAACGTAGGTACAGTGACCTACCTAGGAATAACGAACACCCCTAGGGCACAGATCCTTTTCTCTAAATACTATTTCCCACTTTCTATGAAATAGGCTGATTTCAGTTCTGGACCAAGAAATGTACAAGATAAGCATAGAAAGCAAGGAGGATATTAAAGATTGTTGAGATGATACAAAAAGAACCCAAGAGCCAAGTTGAAGGGGCTCCTGCTGACCAAAGATGGAAATTTCTAAGCATCAAAATGAATAGTAATTGCAATGATTTAACATACCAAAAATATTAAAATCCACAAGTTCATAATAATAATAATAAACTAATTGGTCACCTAGGAATATGCTAGGGAACTAACTCATTATTCTGAAAACGAATTAAATATTCTACTTCTTCAAGTAGTCAAATAGTTGATGTAGAAAAGATCTTTATAGAAGAATTCTAGCCGACAACTGAAGAAGGAATTATAGAATCAGGATATCACCATAACATTTGTAGCTACCAATGTTACAATGGGACTAGGCAATATCAATGGCTGCTACACTAATATATTATCTCTATCAGTGGCTGCTAAAAACATTACTGAAAAACTGAGGGGATTCTTCATAAAGAATGGTTTACACTGATAATACCAGAACCCAATGATCAATCTGAATATGACAAAAAAAGAGAAATGACCAAACATTGCATGCCACCTGATGTGATGCATTTGGAAGCACACACTACCACTGATTATTCCTCATATATTATTATTATTCCTCAAAAAAAACCAAATTGAACTCTAATCAAGCTTCAAGATCTAACCACAGTTTCCAGGGCATAAAAGGGACAAAGGAACATATTAATTGACACGAGTGGGATGAAGTCTGCTAAATCTAGAATCTTACAAATAAATTGCAAGGAAAAAAAGTGGGAAGGGAACCTGTAAGTTTTCAAAGAGACCTACAAGGCCTATTCACTAAATTCAATTTGTGAACCTTGTTTGGATCTTGACTCAAACACATCAAAAGATTTTGAAAAGACAGTTGAGAAAATTTATTATTTAATAGTATAGGAAATTGTTAAATATTAGCTGATGTCTTATGCCATTATGATAAAAATTCACTCTAATCTAGTACGCAGTGCCTTACACTTGAATAAAAAGATTTGGTTTAAGTTCTACATGTGCTACTTACTAGGTTATATATCCTTTAAAGAAGTCATTGAATGGCTCAGAACCACCTAACTAAATTCTTATGAAAATATGAGACAATGAATGTGAGAGCACTTTATTTTTTTATTTTTTTATTTTTTGAGAGCACTTTATAAATCATATAGAACGTCTTCCATAACTAACCCACATGATTCCTTCAGGTATACCTGAGTCGTTGCCTTTGTTCACGTAATTTTTCCCCCTACCCAGAGTATTTTCCTCTATCTTGCGTGCTTATGGGTGTTTCACCTTTCCTACTACCTCCAGGCCAAGTTTTACCTCTTCCATAAAACCTTTTCTAATCACATTAATCCACAGTGGTTTTTCCCTCTTCGTGGCCCATATATATTATCTATAATGTTCACTTGGCTCTTTGAAATGGTATTTTGAGGTATAACTGCCTTCTGATCTAAACAGAAGGACTAAGAAAAAAAATAAACAGAAGGGCTCTTAACAATATAGACTCTGTCTCATTTATCCATTCTTCCCTGTACCACAGATCCTAGCACAATATTTACATACAATAATGTATTTGCTGATGGTGATAGTTGCAGCTTCAAATAAACTGTGTTATTCAGAAATGTTTTTTTGTAGTGACAGAAACCCAACTCAATATAGCCAAATTACAGGAAGGTCATGGGCGGGAGGTGTCAGCCTGAAGGATGACTGTTACTATGGGCTGGATGTGCAGGATGCATGATATCTCATTCTCTATTACTGCACAGTCTTTTCCATGTGACAGGGACACAACTTCCTACCTCACATCTCCCTGCCTAATTCTGATTCAAGAGTCCTGGGAAAGTACTCTCTTGGTCTGGCTTGGTCTATACCCATCCCCAGAGCCAGGGAGTGAGTTGAACTCTTATTGGAATATATGTTAGAGATAGAGGAACTGTTGCCCCAAAAATAAGCCAACTGCCACCAGAACGAAAGAGAGGAGCTGAATATATAAACCATGAAGTTTCCACTATATAAGTTAATAAGATGTTCACTCTGTGAGCCACCTGAGACAATGGTTATGCTATTTTACTAAGAGATATTTAAGTACCTTCTCCTATGGATTGTAATTTTTTATTAATTCAAAGAGAATTGACATTGAATCTACTTACCATGTGCCAGGCACTGTGCAGTAAACAAAAAGACGAAAACCTCTGTTTTCATGAAGTGGGACATGAGAGACAACAAATAAACAAATAAGAAATTAGATGGTATGATAAGTTGATAAATGCTATGGAAAAAGACAAAAGAGAAAACAAGGAAAGACAGTGCCAGGGTAAATAGAGGAATTTTCAGTTTTGAATAGAACAGTCAGGGGAATTCTCAATGAGAAGGTAACATTTGAGCAAAGACCTGGAAGAGATGGGAGAGTCAGCCATATAGACAACTGAGGGAAAAAAGGTCCAGACAGAGGAGGCAACAAGTGCAAAGGCCCTGAGGCACTGGAGCCAGTTTATCTGCAGAGGAGCATGAGAGGGGAGAATAGTAGAAGACATCAAAGAGGTAATAAAGGGCCAGGTCATATGGGGCCTTAAGTGTTAGAGTCAAGACTGGCACTTATTCTGGGTGAGCTGAGGCACCACTGAATTGAGGAGTGACATGATTTTGACATGATCTTATACTCTTCCTGCTCCCCATGTCCTCCCACAGCACTGATTTTTAGAACTGCAGTTTAATGCATGTCTTAGAGTACCCTTAGGGGGGTAAAACCGGATATCAGAAATAGGCAAAACCAGAATACCTCTGCATTTTCAATAACACTGTTTCCAGCCATTTACCATTTCTTTTGCTTTCTCATCACTCTTGATGTTCTGAGTTTCTCATCTGGTATCATTTTTCATTTGTCTGGAGAACTTTATTAGCAATTCTTTTTGAGCAAGTCCACTGGGAACAAATTCTTTTAGCTCTGCTTACTCTGAGAATGTCTTTATTTCACTTTCATTCCTGAAACATATTTTCACTAGAATTATGGGATGACACTTCTTGTCTTTCACCTCTTCGAAAATGTCATGCCACCACCTCCTTCTGGCCTACCACATTTCTGATAAGAAGTCCTCCATCATTTGAACTATAGTTCCATATTGTGTTGTTTTTCTCTGAATTCAAGACTCTCTTGTCTTTAGTTTTTAGTAGTTTGGTTATGAAGTGGCTGAGCATAGAGTTCTTTGGATTTATCTTGTTCATGGGTCACTCAGCTTCTTAAATCTGTAGGTTTATATATCTCATCAAGTCTTGGAAGTTTTCAGACATCTTTTTTTTTTTTTTTTTGAGTATTTTTTTCAGCACTGCAATATTTCCTCTCTCCTTCTGGAACTCTGATGACATAAATATTGTACTTTTTTATATTGTCTGACAGGTCCCTATTCTCTGTCCACTTTTCCAACATTTTTTATTTCTGTCATTCAGATTAAATAATTTCATTATTATTAATTTCATTAATCTATCTTTAAGTTCACTCATTGTTTCCTCTGACACCTTCATTCTGCCGGTGAGCCCAAGTGAGTTTTTATTTCAGTTAATATTATAGTTTTCAATTTTGAAATTTCCATCTTGTTCTCCTTCATATCTTCTATTTCCTTGCTGAGACTTTCTAGTTTTCCATTCCTATCAAGAGAATTTGCCCCTCTATTTAAAAGCTTAACATCATGCCAGCTAACAAAAGAAAAAATATTTATATCTCATATCCATTATTGCAGAACAGGAAAAAAGAGTGAGTTTGGAGCTGAGAGGCAAGAAATTGATAACCAACAAAAACTGATGCTTCTTTAGCAGATATGTCTTCCTGTTTCCTGCAGTGAACCAACAAAGCCCCCACGTCAACAACAATTTTGTGTAAATGATATGTTCACCATCAACTTTCTTGAGAAATGGAAAGTCAGTACTTGATTATTCATTAAACATGCACCTTCATTTTTTTAGGCTGATGCTAATAATTTTTTATTAAAAATAATAAATAAAATTATAACTAAATATAAAATAAAATATTATTATAGCAAGACCAGAAGAGAGAGGAAAACAAAGAAGAGAGGGAGGGGATGAGAGACAAAGAGAGGGAGAGAGAATTTGTCCTTACTTTTGGATCATTTATATAATAGGTGCTCTAAATTCTTTGTTAGATAATTCCAATATCTGTGTCATCTAAGCATTGGCATCTATCACTTACCTTTCCCCATGCAAATTGACATTTGTCTGGTTTTTAATGTAACATGTGACTTTGAATTGTATCCTGGACATTTTGATAATTATGTTATGAGACTTTCAGTCTTGTTAAATCCTGTGAGGAATGTTGTTATTTTTGTCATAAGAGGCAATGGATCTGATTAAGTTCAGGCCTTAAGTTCCAACCTGTCTTCTATGGGCGTGATTCCAATGTCAGTTCAGTTTTCAAGTTCTTTGTAGTGTCATTGATATCTGTCCATGTATATGTATTCTCCACTAGCTAGTTCGGGATAGAAGTAGTGGTTGATCAGTGTGTTTGGTCTGTTATTTGGGATCAGATCCACACATGTACAGCTTAGCATGAGCCCTCCAGCTCACAAACACCTTTATGTGGTCACTTTCTCTGGTACTTTCCAACTCTCTGGGGTTCTTCTTTTCATTTCCCTAGTCAGAAATCTGGGGCTTTGCTTACCCCACCCTGTCATGTACCTTCCACATCTGCATTCACTTTTAAGTCTAAGCTGTAAAGGGATCAGAAGGAAAAAGTGGTGAAGTTTTTGCTAGTTCAGTGGTACATCAAATTCTGGTTTTCCTTCCCAATTTGCCTACTACTATTTGCTTTTGAGTCCTCAGTGTCCCAAGAATTCTTTCCAGGTTTTAGAACTGCATTGCCCTAAGAGAGATAGGGTGGAGTGTGTTTACTGCATCTTACCTGGAACTTGAACACGATATACTAATTTAGAAGTATCTAATTTAGAAGATACTCTTCAATATGTTCCTTGATGTACCTTATATAAAGACTCATCTCAGAACTCAAGCTCAGAAAAAAGCTAGTGATAAATTTATTTAGATTTCTTTTCTTCCATTCTTAATTCCTTTCTTTTACCCTGGTTACTGAAAAGCTCAGAAAAAAATAATTTGGCTCATGCAACTGAACTGCAGTGTCTGGCACACAGGAGGTGCCTAGTAAACATTAGTGATCTCTATATTTATCTGTCTATCCTGTTATCCCTCAGGAGCTAAATTTTATGCTCACTTGAAGAAATATTTCTTGGTCTGGTGTTTGGATATAATTTTCCTCATTCCTATTCTTTTTATTACTTGGCTTTTCTTGTAGTTCTGTGATAGTAGTTTGGGGACTTATTTTCACCATATTAATCTTGTGAGCTGCCTCAATTCTGTTTGAAAGCAGTGAAGCTATGAATGAACAAATAAATGAAAAAATTTTATATTTATGGAATGCTTCATATTTCCAAGGCTGCTTTCACACTTGTTTCCATATTTTATCCTAAAAAATATCCCAGATGAGTGAAGAAGAAAAGGTAGCATGAGCCTCCTCTACAGAAGAGGAAGCTGGTATCCAGCCAAAACAGGCTGACTTGAAAATTCTTTGGGTACCCCTCCTACTCAACAATGATGAACTGTTTTAAATTTTTGTGTTCTGTTGAATGTTGCAGCGAGGCTAAAAGCAGTTTGGAAACCACTCTAGAGAGTTCTGGGTATCCTCTAGGACCCCCACACTCCAGGAACTCCAAGCCTAGAACTTTCCCCACCAAGCTCTCTTTTCTAAGACCATCTCATGATTGGTTTAATTATCCCCTGGGGACTCAGGGACCCCCTAAAGATGCTGAACGTTTGATGCCACTTGAGGGAGCATAATAAAAGTTTCTACCCCTTCCAATCTGACTTAGAATAGGAACTCACCCCTGAATAGGATAGACTGGTCTACTCAATGAATTCTCCACTCCTGTTCCTGTCCATGAACCCTTCTTAGGTTGGCACTAGAGATGAGACAAAGAAATTGACCTCCTGGCATATGTGAAGGATGATGGTCGCAACTCATTCTTATTCCTCATCTACATCCTGGGGCTTCCATTTTTAGCTCAAAAGGAGGGTCAGAATGTGGCCTTGATCATAGAGAGACCAGCCTGAAGCTGGCATCTGAATTAGCCTTTCTTCTTCTTTCTCTCCCTCCCTCAGTCACACTCAGAGGGGGCACAGATTGCAGCCACCTTCCTCTTAGAAGGCATCCACCCAAGAGTGACTTGCCGCCTTTGGCAGTCCTAGGAAAACAACACCAAGTAGGAGGCTAAAAAAGAGAGAGTTACTCAGGAGACTTCTTAAACAGTCCCTTCTCCCAGTTCTTGGTGAGCTTTAGAAGCCATAGTCAGGCTCCCTTCGCATTCTCTGGGTTGAGCTTGAACTTAGGCTCTGCCTACTGCCATGGTATTGGCATGTGTGAACATGGTCAAAGTCAGAAGACCAATAGTAGGAGCAGGAGTGATTCTGAGTGAATCTGGGCCTGTCATCAAATATCTTCTAGCCCAATCCCCCTGGACTCTCATCTCAATTCTAAGGGGAGGCTGTTAAGTGTTACCAATATGATAGTAGCCCTTTACTCTCCCCTATATCCATCCATACCCTTTGCAACGCAACTTTCTAGCTCTCCCCTCAAGAGATGGAGTCTTTCTCATTTCCTTGATTCTGGGCTGATCCTGTAACTTTCTTTGGCCAATAGAATCTTAGTATAAAAGGCATTTTCCAGTTCTGAGCTCAGGCTTTAAGAGGGCTTACGCACTTGCCTTTCTCTTGGGACTCCTCCCCATCCATGTGAACTAGGCCACTAGAGAATAAGAGGCCATGTGACCCAGAGCTAGCCCAGTTATCCCAACTGAGACCCTGGACATGTGAAAGAGTCCAGTCAAGATTGGCAAAGCTGACCCACAGACACAAGAGGAAGCCCATCTAAGACCATTAAGACCACTTAATTCCAGCCTTAAGTGTTAACCCATAGAATCACAAGCAAAAGAAATGGTTGCTGTTTTATAGGCCGCTGTATTTGAGGGTAGTTTATTGTATAGTACTTAGCTAACCACTGCAGAGGCTGAGCCCTAAAATAAGTGTTTTCTTTACCATTTCTTAGGCTATTGGGAGCACAAGGCTTTAATGATACCAGTCAGCCAATAGACTGAGACAGGAAAGGATGGGTATAGTGGTTGGTAGCAGTGCAGGCTGAGTATTTGGGGACGTTGCTGTGGTTTTAGCATTTAGCAGTGATGGCAGTAACCAGAGAAGGAAGAAAATGGAATAAACAGGAGTCCACAGTATTAGCCAGAGAAATACCCTTAAAACTATATCCAGGGATTCCCAGAAATACTTAGGAGAAATATGAAGGGGCTAAAGGACTTACAGAATGAATGTAGTTAGAGCCAGGGAGAGCAAATGATTTGAATATTACATATTAGGATACACTTGTTGAACTTTTTTAAAACCTCAAATAAGAATTTTAACTTCCCAAAGGACATTAGAAACAGGAAGTTTTCATAAGCTTATTGTGCATGAATTCTTCCAAAAGTTACTACTCATAGTTACTTTATTCTTCCTCAAAGTATTCTGTATTTTTCTCTATAATGCCAATTCTTTGGGGATAGTTAAAAACCAAAAATGAGAAATGGATGCAAAGGCTGGCAGCATTTATCACATATTCTTTGTAAAAATGAATAAAATAAAGTATACAAGAACAAACATTAAGATATTGTGGCACAGAAGTCTGAGGCTTACTCCTATTTGGTTCTCTTCTTCCGGGCAAGTGTGAGGATTTCACATCTCTGCTTCCCTGGCAGTCAGAAGAGCCCTCATGATCAGGTGGGTCAAGGGGTGGTGAACATTAGTGACCCTGTCCTTTCTAAACTGAAGCATTTGATTGTTGGTCTCAGATCCTCCACCATCCTCACCTGCCACACTGACTGAGGAGGCCACGTGTGCTGGTGGTAAAGCTGCAGGATGGTGGCATCTCTGTTTGCCTGGGTCATTGAGTTACCCTGTAGGGAGGCACCTGCCCTAGAAGGCACTCAGTCCTGCAGTGAGTATTGCACGAATGCGAAATCAACATTGGTCTGTCAAGCTATGAAGTCTCAGCGTTGCTTGTCCCTAAAGCATTCTCTCACCTAGTCTGACTAATAGTATTGAAAAGCTGAAATTTTAAAAATCTGATTAAAATAAAAATTATCAATGCCACAAATAAATTACAAAAATGAAAAAAAATTTATGCTGTTGTTAAATACAGATTATACACGGTTTAACTTTTGGCAAGCAAGGTCCAATGTGCAGAGGAGCATCCAAGAAACTTTATGAGCATGAACATGATAATGGGAATTTTATCCATTTGGCAGAACTCAGAGCAAAATTTGATAATATTATGGCAGAGCGTTTATGCATAATATAAATATTTACACCAAATAATATCACACCTATTTAGGGGATGAAACATAAAACTAAATAATTAAAATTGTAGTAGATGCAATGAGTAAAATCAGTCTGAATAAGGTAAGAAGAGCTAACTATTACTCATTATTTTGACTACAAACTTTGATGTTGTTGTATTTGAGACACAACCTCTAATGAATATAGTATAGATAACAATGTTTGTTAGACTGTGGATTCCCAAAATGCAAATATTTCTAAATGTAAACATGTTTAATTTTTTCCAGGAGATGACACAACTGGAAAAGGATTATAAACAGTGTTAGTAGAGTAACTACAAAAACAATCAAGAATAAAATAATTTGAGGGGCCATGGCTATCGCGATGCTGCAAATATTCATGGAAAACACAACAGATTGAAACAGATGATTCAAAGAAATGATTCTATGGCATTTTCTCTTCCTTGACTCGATATTTTAATCTTGGCAGGAAATGGTGCAGCAGAAATCTCTTCTGACACCACTGAATTTTTTTTATTCCATCCACTATCTACATTCAATACACAATGTTTCACTGAAGCCAAAAAGCATTTGTATAGATTTGTGTATTAAAAACACATTTACCAACATAAATTTGAAACATTGTCAAATGAAGGATGAGAAGGTTAAGTTTATGTCATATGGAACTAAAAATTCAATTAGATACTCTAAGCAATTCTTGTTTAGAAAATAGTGTATTAATAAAGACAAAGATTGTGGCATTCAAGCCAAAGGCAGGCTTTCAAAAACATCCACTATTACATTTATTTGCTCAGGGCTAATTTGGCAAGACATTTTAGGTAAAGGTAGTGTTACAGCCAAACTGAAACTGAAGGTGAAATTCAACATACCGCCCTAAGAAGCATCCAGAGAACGCTGTGTGTCTGCAGATGGTCATGGCATAGGCTGGATGGGAGCTGGGGTGAAAGCATGCAGGTCTCCTGCAGAAGCCTGGAGAAAGTTGCTTAGGTCTGCACTCTGTGCAAGAAGATAGGTCACAGTCATCCTCTGAAAGCAGGCCAGCCTGCCTTGCAGCCTGGTAGGCAGGGGACTGACCAGGAGGGATCACTCTGAAAAGACCTTTGCCATTGACACCTTAGAATTTTCATATGTGCTGGCCCAGTGGTCAGTGATCTCTGCACAGACCCTCAGGAAAAGTTTGTCAAGCTCCACAGTCTCAATTTAGGTCCGCATTCAAAGCGGGAAGTGCAGCCTGTCCATACCAGCCTGGGCGGTGGTGACCAGGCAGTAAGAGAGAATGGAGGATGCCGTGAGAAGAGCTGGAAGAGGTGAAAAGCCACAGCGGTTCCTAGGGCAGAGCTTCCCACTGGAGTGTGATTCTGACCACCATCAGGACAGCTCTGTACACTGCCATACATGGTGACTGAGTGTGTTTGACTCAGCCATGTCGTTCCAGGGCCATAGATAATATTTTTTGGAGTTACTGTGTGCTAGGCCCTATTCTAAATTCTTTTATGTATTAATTAATTCTTCACAGCCACTATATCAGTGTGCTCATGCTATAGATTAGAAAACTGAGGTCCAGAGAGGTTATACGACTTACCCAAAAGGTCAAATTAAATGGCAGCCAGGACCCAGCAGTGTGGCTCCAGAGTCCACACTGTTAATAATTGTGCTGTAGAATTTGAGTGTTACCCTCATAACCAGAGAGTTCACCATAGTGTTCTGATTTAGCCCTAAAAAGAAAAAACAAACACACATACTTTTCCCCCCCAAGAGATAAATCCAAAACCTGCTGCCACGTTGAAGCTGCTTCAGACCATCAGGGTTTCAGGAATGGTGACATCCAACCTCAGAATCTGCCTCTTCAGCAGGGTCACAGCATTTTCCCAGTGACAGCCACTTCTGGTCATCTGCCTCCCCATGCAAATTGTAGATTTTTCTACCTTTTAGGGTAGGTTCAGAGATTGTCAGTGCCCCATAGCCAGCAGGAAAACCAGCTGACTTCTCTCAGCAGAGGGAAAAGGGCATTAGATATATAGAAATTAGGCCAGGACTCAGCTTTCCACTTTTACTCTTACAGCGATGGGGGCAATGCGGAATCTATCTTTCCAGAGCCTGAGGCCCTGAAGTAGCTGCTTGCAAAGGAAAGTTTCCTCCCATCCCAACCAAAGATCTATCTTGATCTTAAGGCCTGTCTTCCAAAGTCAAAGACATCAAAGTTAGAGTGACCAACTTGTCCTGGTTTGCCCAGAACTTTCCTGGTTTCAGTACTGAAAGTCCCACATCCTGGAAAACACCCTCAGTTCCCAGCAAATCTGACAGTTGGGACCCTGATCAAAGAAGAAATCAAAGAAATTCTCACCATTGTATCCTCAAACCAGGAAGGCCCAAACCCCACATTTCTCCTGATCTGTGGAAGTCAAGAGCTCCCCAAATTGTCACCATCAGGCTATAGATTGGTCTTCACTGCTCTCCATACAAGGGCACATGGTATCTTCTTGGAGCACAGAGAAAAAGGCATTAAGGACACAGACCCCAAATTCCATCTGCATGTTCCCATATCCCCAGAGGCTGAAAAAAATTGGACACTGGGAGACGGAGATGCTTGGTGGCTGGAGTCACTCCCAGCCTCGGGCAAATTTTTGAGGCTTTTACATCTTTGGATGAGATGGCAATATTCCCTCTCGACTCCAGATCCACATGGCTCAGGATCAGATGCATGGGAAATTGGCCAAAATAACTTTCTCTATGATAAAGAGACCACAGAGTTGAATATCCTGTGAGTTAATGTATAGGTGACAAAACATTTGGCACGATTTGGCCAGCACTGACAAGAAGCCATGATCACTTCCAAGGCGTTCTCCATCCCTAGTGGATTCTGGAGAATCCACTCTCTGGAGAGAGGTCTTGGTCCTCAGCATGGTTACAGATATTCACTGTATATAATCCAGACCTCATCTAATGATATAAGTAAATAAACTCTGGACATTCAGAGAAAACAAATCACCAGTCCATCAAAATCCTTGGGGTAAATTAGTTCAGCAGACTGGACTAGAGACATACTCCATGACTCACCCTCACCCAGAGTAAATAAGAGAAGATTAAGCACGACTTGATTGAATCATGCTGAAGCTTGGCATAGCTCAACAAACAGATCAGCCTGAAATCTCACATTAGGAACACATAAGCTCATAAAATTTATGACTGTTATTGCTCACCACATATGTTTCTGGGTTACTGTGTGCTGGGCCGAGCAAGTTGCATTTCTGGGGTCTTGAGGGGCCTGCCTGCTGATCCACGACATATTTCAAGAAAGAAGACACGTTCCTGGTTGACACTCTTTGGCATGGTCTCCAGCATTGCCTGGCCACGGCAAGGAAGGGGCTGGAGGGGGATATCGGCAGTGTGGAAGGAGGCTTGCACCATGCCCCAAGCTTGCACCATGCCCCAAGCAAGCAAGCAAGCTTTGCTTGAGATGCTGGTGGGGAGACAGGTAGTCACCTCACTTGTAAAAGAAGGGCAGAGCATTAGATGATCTCCAAGGTCTTTGCAAAGCTTCTCAAGGTCTATGAAGAAGATCAGAGGGAAAACTTGTTTAAAGAGGAACCAGACCAAAGTGTCATCAACTGAGGCCAGCAGAGAATAGGGATGGGTACAGGAGGCTATAGGCTGCTAGCTCTGAAAATCTGGAAGAAAAGTTAGATAGCCAATGGCTTTGAGAGGTCTGTTGCTGCCCAATGCTAAAACAATCAGGAGCTGTCTTCAGAACACCTTGCACTGCCAATTAATGTTGGCCCTCTTTCCCTCTGAGTGCAAAGGCAACCTTAGAATCCTTCTTAACACAAAAGCCAATGCTCACCCATCAGATCTGAAGGTGAAAGAGAGCTGCTTTCCAACCCAAATGACCCTGAGGCTCCTCTAGGACCAAGATGAGATATTCTGAGTCTGCTATGAGGACTCAGAATGCAGATTTGGTGAGAAGCAGAGCAAGAGACTGGAAGTGATTTCCCCTGCCATGAAGGGCCCCCACTTGCAGGAGATGTTCACTGAGGTGGGATCCTGCGGATACCAGCAATGAACAGAGGCTGAGTACATCCTTGACTCACTTGTGGGAATCCAGAGTGGAGCAGGAGCTTCTGGGCCCCCACGGCTAAGGCCCCCCAGGCATCCCCACCAAGGGGACCTATGTGCCTACTGTGCTCATTTTGGTGTCCCTCAACTCCCTTCTCCACGTACCCATCCCAGTCTCTGTCCCGAACATTTCATCTCAGCCATCTCTCATGCTCATCCAGGAAATCCCTGCCAACAGCCAAGGTCTGACCCTTCTGACCCTCGGGCCCTCTTTCAGGATTTTCCTATTCCATTTCCAACACTGCTTAGCTCCATCCAAGAGTTTTGAACAAGAGAGTAACATTTTTCTTTCTGGCTCGTTCATTTTCATTATGATTTTCACAGCCAATTCCAGTAAATCTGCTACACTAAAAGTCCCTATCCATCATCCATGTTCTTCTAAATAATCTTAGATTTGAGTGGAAGTCTACTCTGTTAATATTTTGCCTTTAAAAAAGAAAGTAGTTTTGTTTTTTTCCTGATTGTAACTCAGATATCAGCTGGGGACCACCATGCCCTTCAAAATCTATCAAATGTCTTGTGGCAGACTGTATTTGGCCAAAATGGCCATGACAATATTTTCAATCCCACATGCTCCATTCCAGAAACTTTCAATTCTTCCATCAAAAAATGGAGCCTGTGTCATCCCCCCTGGAGTCTGGGTGGGCCTTTTGAATACTTTGACTAATAGAATGTAGTAGAAGTGACTGTGTGACTCCCAAAGCTGGGTCAATAGGCAATATAGCTTCCACCTGGTTCCCCCTCTCTCCATACACAAGCCTTCAGAGCCAGAAGGGCCACGTAAGAAGTTCAGGCCCCCTCAAGACGACCAGCTGGAGACGCCATGTGGAGAGACCACATGGAGACAGAGAGAAATCCTTGAGGAGCCCCACCTGCTCCAGCCCCAGCTGCATGAGCATTTCTAGCCCAGGCGCCATTTGCCTGTGTGGGGAAAGCTTTGGCATGGCTCCCTCAGCAACACCATCTGAATGCAACCACAGGAGGTACCCTGAGCAAGAACCACCCTGCTGAGCCTGCTCAACCCCCAGAACTATGAGAGAAGATAATAAATGATTGTCGTTGCTTTACACTACTAAGTGTGTGATGGTTTGTTATGTAGTAATAGAGAACCAGGACAATGTGGCCAGAGCTTGAGCAATTCTATGCTCTAGGTCACTCAAGAGGCTTCCCCCTCCCCCCCCCCAAAAAAGAGGCTTCCCAAGATTTCTGCTGATTCTGGAGGAACCAAATGAGTTGTTCATTGTGAGTCAAGTGTCCTCAGACACTGCCTCTGTCCTATCCCACATTAATTCTCTCTCTCTCTCTCTCTTTTTTAAGATCTATTTATTTATTTGAGAGAGACAGCTAGCATGCAAGTGGGAGGAAGGGCAAAAGGGAGAGAATCTATGCAACTGCAAAGCACAGACCAGGTGCTGAATAAATGGTCAAACTATTATTAATACTGATGATGTCTGGGGAAAACAGAACCAGAAGGATAGTGTGATTCCATTTGTGTAAAGTTGTGTTATACTGATAGGAGGCTTGTCAAAACATTAATAGTAATTGTGCAGACTCCCTGCTGCACTGAGCCTGATATGGGGCTCAATCTCACAAACCCATGAGATCATGACCTGAGCTGAAGTCAAGAGTCAGAGGCTTAATCAACTGAGCCACCCAGGCACCCCTACCCCACATTAACTCTTATGTGAAGTTGGGTCCCGGTTTCAGTGCCTACAATGAAAATCACTCTTACCAAGGATCTGAGTGAGCAGACTTCATGGAAAATATAGATACATGCTATTGACCCCATGAACTTCTGTCAACTAGCTGCCTCTCCCTTCCCCACCCTACCTCTTCTACTCTCACCAGACCCTTAGGTGAGAGTTGTTCTAGGAGCCCAAATCCTTCTTCTGCTATGAAGAATATTTCAGTTCTCCTCACTCTCCCAATTGAAAACTTTTATATTCAAGTGCATCAAGAATCCAACCTTTACTGGAACCCAATGAGGTTATAGATAGGCAATTCTTTTTATGTGAACATGCATTGTAAAAATATTTGAGGAACACACAGCTAAAAAAAAAAAGTAAAAATCCCCTTACCCGGAAACAATTACTATTAATGTTTTGACAAACCTCCTATCAGTATAACACAACTTTACACAAATTGGATCACACTATCCTTCTGGTTCTGTTTTCCCCAGACATTATCAGTATTAATAATAGCTTGACCATTTATTCAGCACCTGGTCTGTGCTTTCCGGTTGCATAAATGTGACATTATCCAATCTTTACCACACCCTGAAGTGCAGGCTCGTTACCATTATCTGCTTTTTCCTAAGGGATGAGAGCTGGGACGTGAGCCCAGGCCCACCTAACCCTAAAGTCTTGCTCTTTCCACTGAATCATAGGCTTCCAAATCCTTTTCCCAACTTACCTACCACTGTGGAGGCGCTATCCTGGCCCTGCATAACTCAAGCCAGATCTAGAGCCCTGACCAACCCCTGTTCCCTCTTTCAGAAGGCTAATGAGTTCAGAGCTCCCTGGGGTCTGGCTCCTGTGCCTGTTGGGGCTAAGTCTCTGAGAAAGGGAAAAGGTCTGTGCCTGATGGGAGGGGCAGGGCAGAGCCAGAGGGGAGCCCCCGGAGTCCCCCTCTGCCTCTGTGTCTGCTGGACCAAGAGAGCCCTGCTCTGCTGAGCCTGGGGACGGCCTCCACTGGGTTCAGCACGTGTCATCTGCATCCCCCACCCTGGGACTGTGTGTCCTGACTCATGAGGGCTGCATCTGTGTAGGGCCAGCTGGGTGAAGAGGACATGTCTGCAGGCAGTTTGTGCCTGCTCCTTCAGTCCTAGAAGAGACGCTGCCAGGTGGGATTTGCTCTTCCCAGAGAAGGAACATGCAGCATGTTCTCTGTAAACCTTCCCTGACGAGCACATTTTCCAAGCAGTGCCCCAGGAGACCAGCATCTGCTTTTTCCCCTCTAGAGGGACCCTGGGTGGGCCGCTGAAGGAGGAGACCTCATGCTGCTGCTAGCACTGAGCACATAGCCCCAGAAGAGGAGGAGAGCCTCCAGGGAGATCCTGACCTTTCTTTGAACAGCTTTCATGGCCTTGAGCTAATTGTGAAGAAGAATTCAAAACTGAGCAATCAGCCTGTCCCCCAGCTGTTCCCCTGGCTGCCCTCACTTTATGGGGGCAAAGGACAGCCAAACACTTCCCCGCCCCTCCCACACACTCACAGGCCTCCACTTGGAGGTGGTCCCCGTCTTGCTGCAGTTCCCCTTCGAAGCCAGGGGCTGTCAGACACTCACAATCCAGGGTAGGCCTTGAGAAGTCAGCCTATGAATCATAAGCTCCAGATTTGAATCCTGGGTGCCTACTTATTAACTGGCAACGGCGCACAATTTGCTTCACTTCTCTGATCGTGGGGCTCCCCGTCACCTTAGTTTGGTTTCCCCCGCAAAAAAAGACCCTGAGAGGATGATTCTAGTGCAAGTGGGAAGCACCAGAAAGCATCAGCAGGCCAGCTCAAGGAGGGAATGGGGCCAGTGACAGACGCAATGTGAAGCAAGTGGGCTGAAGTGAAGCTTCGTCCCACCCAGCACTCTTGGACACAGCGCAGAACAAGTGTTTTGGAATCACCACCCCCACAGGGGCAAAAGAGCTGGGGTATTGATCCTCAGTTCCTGGTTGGTTAGTGACTGGTTGATAGCTGCCCCTGGGGAGAGGGTCAGGGCCGGCCTGCTCTGAGCACAGGTGAGCAGGCTCCTGCTGCCAGAGAAACGCTTCGGCTGACTCACAGCCTAGGCCAATGAGATTAAGGAGAATTTGTTAGCATGTCCCATTCTCCCCTTCTTCTTCCTGGTAGATATACAGACACACCCTGGGAGGTACAGCAACCTCTTGAGACCCTCAGGTAACAGCTTGAGGAAAAAGACCGAGACCATCTCTGAGAAGCCAGCTCCGTAGAACAGTGAACTGGGGCCTCCAGACAGCTGTCTGCAGGTTATTTGTGAAAATGGCTCCAATTGAGTCTTCTGTTACTTGCACTTGAATGTGATTCCTCCCTGAACCAGGTGGGAGGACTTTTGACTCCTGAAGAGGTAAATAAGACATGGTATATATAGTTGTCCTGCCACATGAAAGAAAACACCTTCCTTGGGTAGCTTGAATCCAGAATTCGGTTTGGAACTCCCAAGTCTGAAAAAGAAGGGGTTTGGACCAATGATGGCAAAGGTCAGTTCCAGCTCTGGAGACCAGCACGCAAGAGGAGGCCACATTTGTGCACGTGTATGTGTGTGTGTGCATGCGTGTGTGGTATGACTGGTGGCCCTTTAGCCTCCAGACTGGTTGAGGGGAAAACTTTATGCCCTCACTTCTCAGTTCTGGTGGGTGCAGGACCTCTAAATGGCACCTGTAATCCTCTGGAGACTGAAGGAAAAAGGAGACAACAACGCCCTCACCATATGTCAGGTGCTGTGCTGGCACCTACGCGTTTATCACCCACAGGGAGCCCAGCCCGCAAGGCAACAATGATCAAACCCGCCTGATGGACTTTGAGGACAGGGCTCAATGAGCCCAGGACTCAGGACTGACCAAGCCACTCACCCTGGGTTTTAGTCTTGCTTCCACAGTTTATATCTTTGTGGCTGTGGGCAAGTCACCTAACTTTTAAGGACTTCAATTTACCCTCTGGAAAAAAGGAGCAGTTTGGAGTTGGAGGTACATTTGATAATTCTTACTTTGCTTAGTCCTCTGTGTTATAGTGAGGATGGAATGAAATAGTATTTGTGAATATTTTTTTTAAATTGTCAAGTGCCGTGACAATCAAAGGATTATAATTATTTTCCACAACAATAATAATAAGCTAAATTTGATTCTGGCGTAAAAATGCAAATAGCTGAAATTCAATGGTGTAGAACAGATCAATTTAGGGAAAATTATACTCCATCTGCATTTCACAAAGCTAGTGGGAATGCATATTGCCATAGCCAAGAAAAGGACCAGAAGAGGAGAAAGGTCCATTAATTCAGTAAGCCTGCCCAATTCCTGTTGACTAAAAGGCACAACAATTTATTCATGAATAACTCTGCCGAGCTTAGGGGAAGATTCAATGATTAAAATATATTCTTTAAAGCCTTTAAGAGGGTTTAAGCAATCATTTGTATTCTAAATAGGTCTCACTGACACAGTCTCTTTCAAACGTTAGATCACACGCACACAAAATCGAAAGCCAGGGGCTAGCTGGCAATGCTTCTTCTGGTTTTATAAAGTCGACCGTGGGTTCCCTTTCTGCTGAGACAATAGTCTGTATAAATAAGTGCATGTAACCAGAGTTTAGGGATGCAATCAAATGAACCTTTCAATCAAGTCAATCTTATACTGCTTTGGCAAGTTTTCCAGACCAGTCCTAAAATTCAGATCCTTTACGCTATTATCCAAATATGTCTCCTACTATACGACCCAATTTTGAGTTTGGAAGATAATGTCCCCTGTCACGTGGTCTACTTTTTTTCTATAATGTGGCTGGCCTTCTTTAAGCTTCATAAACATCAGTGACCTAGTATTCCTCTACCTGCCTTATTTTCTCACTCAGGACCTCTCATCCCTAAATTGTCTATTAAGCCCCATGTTCTCATTCACTTAGCTGAAGCTTTCTGGAAATCCACTGCTAATGGTACCCTGGGAGAATATTATTTTGGGTGAGAGGGAGGCATCATCTCTTGGAACATCTAGAGTCACCATCCCACGAGATGTAAGAGCAGTGCTGGGCCCCACACAAGTGAGAAAAACAGCATCTCTCATGTTTTGTGGGTGAGCCCCAGAGCAGTTTGGCTTGTGTCCAGACTGTCCCCAATCTCCTCATGAAAACAACCCCTTTGGCTTTCTTTCCAAGCCCCCTGTATGCATGGGGAGTGGCCCATGACACTCTGCCATTCCCTGCATCCTTCAATCTCTCTCCGTTCCTTCCCAGGGCAACTGCCACCCTTCCTGCCACGCTCTCCAGCCAACAAGGGCCCTGTGCATGTCACTTCATGTAAACGGGTGCTCAAAGTCTGACATATGGACCATCAGGTCAACCAATGGCAAACCTCCCCATCTTGCTTCGGACTCCACCATACCATCCTATGATGTGAATTTTCTAATTCCAGATTTTCTGTCCTATTGTAACTCACGTGTCAAACCATGTGTTTCAATTTTAAGGCTTAAAAAAAATATGGTCAGCATGGCTTTGGGGCCTTGTACTGGCGGCCTGAAGTCCCTTCTGACTCATCTGCAGCTGTCTTCAAGTTCAGAACAGTGCCCCACACCTTCTCTGCCAAATGCCTTCTAGGCCAGGCTTGGTTATGGAGGGTAAGTCTGTGTCTCTCAAACCCCTTCATCAGTCCCTTCCTAAGCCAAAGAGGGCCACACATCCAGAAGGAAAGAACTGACCCAAGTCAGAGGCCCAGCAATCAGATTTTGTTGGGACAGAAGGCCTTTGAATCAGTCCCATTTTCTCTGCACTTGAGTTTCCTAAGTATTTCCACATTATTTCTAATCTGGGCTGTTAGAAAAGGGGAAAAATTAAAAACCACTGATCTGGAGAATAATGGAATATATCTTGGTGGTTATTGCTGGCTAAGAGGGCTTTGGAAGGTCTTAGAAGGCTGTCTCTGACTCAAGCTCTGTACAAGTCATAGCTAGGAGTGTGCACAGGCCAAGGAATGGCTGAAATGCTGAGGATCTGCCTCCTTCTTGTGAAAACACATGTGGAGACATGTGAGCCCTGTTCTCTCATCTCCACATTGCTCTACACATAATGAGTAGAGAAATAAGGATTACCTTTTGGATCGGGGATCCTCCAGGCATCTCTAGCATGTGGACCTCATTTACTATGTGGCCTTATTGCTCTTTACCCCTTTACTCGTCTATATTGTTCAGAAGCCTTACTTAATAAGTATTTGTCAAATAAATGAAGGAGAGATCAGAGATACGACACATTTAGGCTATCTCAAATGCTTTTCTTTCTTTCTTTTTCTTTCTTTCTTTCTTTCTTTCTTTCTTTCTTTCTTTCTTTCTTTCTCTTTCTTTCTTTCTAGAATTAGATGTACAGGTGTGAATGAGTGGATGCATAGACAAATAAATAAATAAGCAATCAAATTGTTGCTCATTCAATGATATGATTGATAAAAAAACACCTGTACCATTTATATTAACTTCTCTCTTTGCTGACAATGTATAATTTAAACAGTAATATTAAATGTGTCCATGATATGAATCCTACTGTGTTCTTTTCTACCATAATCTCACATCTTACCTTACTTTCAGTTCCTTCTCCATGGACACACACATATTCATGTGTTCACTAAGACAAAGCCATTTGCAAATGGTACAGGCAGTAGGAGGAAGAAAAAAGATGGGGAACAGATTTGACATGCTTCTCCTACAATGGAGAACATAATTTTCAGCAGTATAGTCTTTACGATGGCATTTCATTATTACAATGAATCACATACTAACAAAGTATCCATCACCACCTTCTCCGAAAGCTTGGCCAATTGGTTTTAATACTTAGATGAGGCTTATTTTCAATCAGCTTCATCCATTTTTCTGTGTCCTTTTAAGTGTAACCCACACAAATCTGAGTGCCCTCATGGCCCTATCTGGTCATTTACCGTCAAAAGAAATAAGCATTCAACTCTTAAATCTTTGAAAGGAATAATGTAGACTCGGACAGATTTTCTTTTTTTTTTTTTTTTTTTTTCGGACAGATTTTCTAAATGAGGTGGCACAAGGATTTTGCATGATTCTAGCAGCAATACTTATGAGAAGCAACCAACCAATGCTCTACTCTGTCTGAAAGCAGTGCAATAAAATCTTTAAATGTTTCCAGAGCCAACAAATCAACTGCATAACTCCCTTTCAGAAGTACACAGTCAAAATGTCATATGACCTTGTGACCAATGAATCCTCTCTCCACTTTCAACTTATCCTCTTGCTCACCCTAGATTCTCCCTTCTATTTCCTGACAGTTTGGAGACATGGGATTTAAGATGTTGGGCATGCTACCTTTGCAATATGCTTCCACCACTACTTATTGCATCATTGACATCTGAGACCACCCACCCCGCCTCATTCACCAGAGTCTCTGCCCCTTGGCAATCCCCACAGACCATACATCTTCAGTTACAATTTGAGATGTTTCTTGCCACAAATAAAACACACATGTCACTTAATCCAATGACCATGATAGCCTCAGGGTGACACTGTCTCACTCATGGTAAAGCCTGAGAAATGGCTTCTATGTGACCAACAATACCCTTCTGGGAGCAAATTCAGGGGTACTGTCTTCAACCTAAGTCCTGGGCTGGAATCTGGGTATTTCTTGAATAGGACTAGGGAAGCTGCTCTCCCATCCATCTTGCCTCTCAAGATGAGGCACACTGGTCTCCCAAATTATTCTGACTGTCCTGGTTTGCATTCCATTATCCCCTCTGGCTTCCAGAAAGTGCCATATTGCCTTTCTTTGTTCCTTCAGGTTCAATTAGGCATATTAACAGAAGGAATTCAGGAAGTCTCACCAAGTTTAAGATCAGATCTCGAATTGCTCAGCCACTTTTTGCTAAAAGTCGCTGATCTTTCTCCCACAAGGATTGATCCAAGTGCCTCTCATTATCCAAGCCAGCTTCTATGGCTCCCTTGGGGATGACTTGCTATAGCAGTTCCTCCTACTGCAGCATTGGAAAACATTTGTGCTGGTGGTAGAGTCCTAATTATGAACCCAGTATATCAATCCTGGCTTCTCTCCACTCTACCCTTTACTTGCGTGAGGGCAGTGAAGTGGCTGGCCACTAAGTCAGATGCCTGGTGGCTTGAGAGCTGCACACAATCTCTGTGGTACTTCATCTAACAAGGTCTTTGCCTTCAGGGCTTGCCATCCTTGAATCCAAGAACCACTAACACGTCTCAAAGTCCTTTTCTCTGGTTCCTTGCATAGAACTTCTTAAGTTTCTAGTACCAGTCAGCTTGTATAAATAATTCAAAGCCAACTTGATTGCAAGCCTCACAGTAGCAGCCGAGCTGCAGGGGAGCTGGCCCCAGCTGGAGCAGGGCAACTCTGAACTAGTCCAACTGTGTTTACCATTAACTTCCTCACTCCTTGCGTAAGAGTCTCTTATGTCTTACAACGGTTGGGTGTCTACGAGGATTAGATTAAATGCTAACATCCAGTTTGCAATCTCAAAAGAGAGTTCTTGAAGGCATCCTCCATTTAACCAACTAACAGGGCCTTGCATTTATTTAATTCTCTGTGGGGCGCAACCTCTTCTCTAAAATTGTGATTTTAATGTCAGAGTGGGTTCCACCGTGTGTCTCAGACTTTCCTGTGCTATCAGTATTTGTAACTGATTCATCTACACTTGCTTGTACTATAATTCCAACAATTTGGGGATCCCAGAAGGTATATCTGTGACTCAGGTCTATGATTATCATTTTAATCTAAAAAGCAGAAAACCATGCCTTATGGGCCACTCAGGCTTTCCAAGTGTAACCTGCACAGAGTTTGGTCCACTTATGGCTCTTTCTACACTCTTTCTACATGGAGTTACAATCTAAAAGCATACTCAAATCTGACTTTGAAAGAAGGAAGTCCTTTTGTGACATAAACTGGTCAGGTCCTCACAGGCCCAATTCCTCTGCCACCTGGTGGCACAGCTAGTTAACATTCCCCAGCCTCCCTTGTAATTGGGAGTGCACATGACTGTGTTCTGCCAATGAAATGCCACCCCTAGGTCCAAGCTTTAGGAACATTTCAGATCCATCTTCACACCCCCCTTCCCCCCACTGCTTTACCTTCACCTGGCTGAATGAAGGTAACCCTACAACATAGGAAGGTTGTGTTGACTATGGGAAGGAGGCCAATTCCCCGAATCACCACTTGGAGGAGAACTGCCCACCAATAGAATGAATATTTTGACATTTATGGATAAGAAGTAAACTTCTACTATATTTGAGACATAATACATATATATATTATACTGGTTGGCATTACCTTAACTTATACATTTTAACAGGGGTTTTCTTGGTGGGGCAGCATATCACACAGAAAAATCTTCTTAAATTCTTCCTTTTTTTTTTTTTAAAGATTTATTCATTTATTCATGAGACACACACACACACACACACAGGCAGAGACATAGGCAGAGGGAGAAACAGGCTCTCTGCAGGGAGCCCAATGCAGAACTCGATCCCGGACTCCGGGATCACAACGTGAGCCGAAGGCAGGTGCCCAATCCCTGAGCCACCCAGGCATCCCTTAAAATTCTTCAGACATCTTCTCACCTCAGTATTTCCCAAGCACTCACTTACTGTCTTCTTTGGTAAGTCAATGTTTTCATTATGGACCTGCCCACACCCATAATTCTCTGAGAAATGAGTCTACTTCTCATTCTGACTACTTTTATTTTGAGGAGTTGCTTTCAACCTTACCCTGGAATTTCAGTAAACTTAGAAGCCTCCTTTTGACACGAAACTTTTGCTTAAATAAGCTAAATATGTTCACCAGCAATCTTATTCTAATCCAACAAAAGTAAACTTCAGCCTGTTCTGGACTAAACAAGACTGATGATTTTGAAGTTCCAAAATAATCTAACATAAATTAAAATAATGTGGTGCTATTGTACAATGATTATTAGAAAAACATTATTTGTTGTATTAATCAGGATAGAAGAGACTTCACTGTGGGAGACAACCAGCTCTCCTTAAAGCTCAGTGATATAGTCCAACTAAAATGTACCTCTTAAGCACACAAAGTCTGCTTCAGATTCAGGAGCATCCAGGGCAGCTGTGCTCCACTAGGTTGCTCAAGGATCCAGGCTGTTTTGATCTTGTGGGACCATCATTGCAATATGTACTCTCCTAGCAAGGGAAGAAATCGCTGCAGCCTCTCACACTGGCCATGAAATGCTCTGGCCCACATATGACATATTACCTCCAAACACAGCTCATTGGCCAGAACAAGTCACATGATTCCCTCATACTTGGAGAGGTTGGGGAAATGTCATCCTTCCTTATACCCAGTGTGGGTGTGGGTGAGCACTATGTACTAGAAGACTGTACCTTTGAAACTTTTGATCTTTGGTTTCTTAATATTTATGCTATGAATTTTGAAAAAGTCCAAATTTTTTCTCAGAAATAATTCTGTAATTTAAACCTTTTTTTTTCTTGCTAAGTCACTTGGATTCTTCAACGCCAGTTAGTTAGAAAGAGTGCAGTGTAAGGAAACTAGCTTCCGTTAATAAAAACAAGAGCAAAGAAAACTAGAATCCCAAGAAGACTGCATCTTTCCTCAGATGTGCTTAATGGGGCAGGCCTGGGAGGTCAGTCCCAGATAGGAAATGGGCAAAGGAGGAGGCATTTCTAGCATTGTGTTCCCCACCTATTCCCAATCACATTGCTTCCTACCATGATAAAAATATCCAGACCCTCTGTCATCTTAGCAAGATTTAATTAAAACTGCCCTAAATTAAGAAAAATCTAGTCATTGTTTGCATTCTTAGATGCCTATGTTTAGTTGAGTTGCACGTAAGCAGAGAAGTGAAAAATTAGCTTAATTTTTTGGCTGCAGGACAGAGTGTGAATTGGTTTTTTGTCACTCGTGGGGAACATCTTGTGTCTTCCCTCAGCTCGGTTTCTCTGATGGGATTGCTTCTTCCCACCCTCCTGAAGGCCTCTGAGGACAAGCTGCAGCTTGGCTATGACCTGAGAAAACCCCTAGAGCCCACAGACAGACCAGTTCAGGGTGATAAGGGTCAGAGAACTCCCTCTGAGAACAGCTGTGGCCCACCCAGGTTTCTGAGCAACTGAGAGCTGCTGTCAAGTGGGTCTAGAGTGGAAAGGGGGGTTTGCACATACAGCCATTTGTCACCTCCAGCGCAGAGCTGAATGCCGGGGAGGTGTTCAGAAACCTACTTCCTATCTTGAAAAAAATGAATTAGGGAAGCTTCCAGAATCCCTGAGTGGGAAGGAATGGCTGTTGAGAGGTCTTGAATACAGTGTGTAAGAACAAATCTCTACAGTCAGACTGTTTTTCTGTAAATCCCAGCTCTGTTGCTGCTTAGCTCTGTAACCTTGAACATGTTACTCAATATTTCTGTGTCTGTTCCCTCTCAGATAATCATAAAATGTACCCCCAGTGGGTTGTCTTAAGGATTAACCTAGTTCATGGACATGAAATCCTTAGGACAATGCCTGGCTTATAGCCGGTGCTCAGTAAATGTTAGCTTTTATTATTATTAAAAATTATTATTATTTTTTATTCCACTTGGCTTCCTGTGACAGCCTCCTAGACATTGTACTTCTAGAACACCTCTCTGTTCAAATACTAGAAAGCTTTTATTTTAAATCCAGGAAGCTGATCACTTTGATGGACCAATGTGAGAACAGTGTGTGATCTGCAGGTAGGGAGACCATTAAGAAGTGTGGGACCCCACAAGCCATCCAGGATTTGAGTCCAGCAGTAACGCTGTTTTGGGAACAGCCTAGAATGGAGATTCTTTCAGTAAACCAAAGCAAACTCAGGCCCTGGAGTAACCATAGTAACAGGAGCCCACAGAGGCATCCAGGGTGTGGGATGGGTAAGTGGGTGGATGGATGGATCAATCGATAGATGGGTAGTTGGGTGGGTGTCACTTTCACAGAAGGAAAGCCTGGTAGCAGCAGCTGTGGGCACCTCTGAGATGAGGGAAGTTTGGGGAGCAGGGAATGTTCCCAGGGTAGGTAGTTGGGCATGATAAAGGGCAAGCAGGCCAGGGCAGAAAGGAAATCTTTCCCTGAGAAATTTCTCCCAAGTTCCCAGCCTAGGGAAGGAGTGAGATCAAAGGAAGAGAAAGGGAGTGGGGCTTTTAGCCCCTGCAGCTTCCACATCTGGTTTCTTGCCTGCAGAGTTTGTGACCTACCTAGTATCCTTTATTACACACTTCTGCTTAGTTGTCTGCTGCTTCTAACCAAGAACCAAGACCCACATCTTTCTTCAAATGTAGGGTGTGGAAAAATTCCAGAAAAAAAGGGAAAAAAAGTCTTTTCTGAGGCAAAAACTATTTCTCAGTGCCAGCTCAGGACTCCTAGGGAGACACAGGATGTCTACCAGCTTCTAAACACTAATTGGCAACAGAGAATGTTGGTGCCCCCAATTTCTCTTCTTCGTGCAACCATCTCTGCTTCTCCAGTTTCATAGGGCCATGTGATTAAGTTCTAGCAAAGGAATACGGGCAGAAATGAAGTCTGCCCCTTCCAGACCTGGCCCTGAAAACACCTCATGCCATCCTCCACATTCTCTTTCTTCATTTGCCATCTTGATGCAAGGGATCCCAATGAAGGGTTCCAAAGCCCTGGAAGCTGGCAAAGCTCTAGGTAGAAGGAGCCTGGGTTCTGGAATCACAATGTGGAAGGCTGCTCCCAAATACCCAATTGGACTTCATAGTAGGAGAAATGATCCTTTTATCATATTAAGGATTTGGGAATTATTCCTTATAGCAATTAGGCTACCCTAATTAATTCTGCACCTTCTTGAGATGGTTAAAAGGTGAGATTTGGGAACCAAAGAGCCATGTTTGAGTTGAAACACCCCACTGACTGGGCACTAGTAAAATGAGGTTAATAAGAGTACCCAAGTGAGGGCAGGAGACAAGCAGAGAGCCTAGCCCGGAGTGGATCACATCATAAGCACTCAGTCATTGGTACTAGTCATGGTTAACATTTGAAGCACTTGCTATGTGCCAGCCCTTGCTACAGCTCTTTAATGCTTCTTTTATTCTCACAATAATCTTGTGATTAGGGTCTCTCATGGCCATGGACTCAGCCATTGGATTTCCTTCTGCTACTGCCCTCACTGTCAGCACACTCTGCCTCATTTTCTCCACCACCTTCATCTTCATCAGCCACCTGCTGGGTTGAAACACCAGCCACTCCCCGAACACAAGTGAGGGCCTCAAGGTGAATTGTCCTGATCCTGTGTCTCCATAAGCCCAGAGATTAGGGCCAGGGCAAGAAGTGGGGGCTTCAGTTCACCCAGGGAAGGGTCAGGAAAGGAGGGACAACAGAAATGACATGTCTGAAGCAGAAGAAGAGGAGCTCCTGGGTCTCTGGGGCTCAAATTCCACACTGTGGGCTTTCAGGAGGGCCTAGGGTAGAGGAGAGCCCACCAGAGCCCAAGGGGCAGGTGAAGATGAGACTGGAAGGGCCCCTATCTGGGTGCCATGTTGTCTTCAAAGTGATTTTCCTTGTGGGGACCTTAAGTCTAAATTTAAGTCAAGTTTATCTTAATTATTCCAGCCTCTTCCCAGGATATTCTGGGAAATCAGGTAAGGGCCCCCATGATGGGGAACCCAGGAGGGCTCCCAAGGAGAAGGCACTCAGAGCAGAGATGCAAGAGGCAAGACGTCCAGGCCCCAACAACTGTACCTGCAGCCATGGGACATCTGGGCATCTCTTTTTACTAAGGGACTCAGAGAGGAGACCTTCAGAAACTTCCCTCCCTTGTTGACTTCCAGGGGGCAAGGGTTAGGGAGCTGCAGGAAGAGAGGAGGGTGGCTTCTGGGGATATAAAGCCAAAGGGCTTAGGCAAAGACTCACATATAATATATTCAGTCCTGCAACCAGAAACAATGCAAAAGCAATATAAATACTTACCATTGCCTCTTGAGAAAATACTTAATGAGGAATTGCATTCGTAATGCAGCAAAACTTAAAACCCTTTGTTCCTCAATTTTTCTCTTAATCTCCCACATCAGTCTCAGTCCTCCTCTCCCCCATGCCCTTCTTACTGAAGCTCCACTTGAGGCTCAAGCCAACTGCCCAGCTCAGGACAGGCCCCCCTCCCGCTCCCCTCTTCTATTCAGTCGGCCTCTGCCTCTAGCTGGTGTCTGGCTTCTCCAGCGTTTTCCACTGTAAATCCACTCAGACAGGCCTGCTGGCTCCTGCATTCCCAGTCCTCATGACCGCAGTTAGCATAATAAAGGCTCAGGAATGGAGGTCCTTCCAAGGTGCAGAAGAAATCTTGACTATTTCCTACTCACAGATTATCTTTAAGTGATTCAGAGAGGCACACATATACCAGCATTTATGGTGCCCCACTCTGGGTAGGCACTAACTTTACAGTTGGGGTAGGTGTGGGTGTTTACAAAGCTGAGTAAGACACAGACCCTTGCCTTTGATGCTGACCCTTGAGCTGCACTTATGCACAGAGTTGTGCGCGCATGCCCCCAATGACATGCTGCTCAAGCTCTCAACCTTGGCTCCACATTGTGATTGCTTAAGGGGCTTTAAGAAAACATTGATTCCCTGGCCCTACACCAGGGATTCTGATTTAATTGGTCTGGGGTGAGACCCAAGGCATCTAGGGGCTATTTTAAAAGCTCCTGAGTGATTCTAATGTGCAGCCAGGGATGACACCCATTAGTCTAACCAATTACTTGGGAGAGCATCCCAGAGTCTGGGGTTCCCAAGCCATAGCCCCCCGCACAGCAACTTCTCCTTTGCCAACTGCCTTCTTGGTCCGTCAGAGGAAGAGGAGATGGGGCCAAGACTCAGGCTAGCACAGCACAACATTAACATAGGAGTTGGAGCCTCATTCATTCATCATTCAATCACATATTCAATAGCTATTTAATATAAGTTCCGTGTAAGAAACGATAGAAACTGACTGCAGGATCCAGCCCAGTTTAAATTGGGCATTTGGGCCTCTCTGAGGAGGTGACATTTAATGCAAGACAAGAGTGGCAAGAAACCTGCTGTGTCAAGCTGCCATGACAAGCAGAGAGAAATAGTAGGTACAAAGGCCCTGTGGATGGAGCAAAGGGGCATGTGGCTAGAGTATAATTGGTGGATACCAGACCAATGGGATACAATGAGCTGGGCAGGGGTGCACCATGAAGGGTCTTGTAATTAGGGTAAGGAAGTGGCTTTGTTTTCAGTTTGATAGAAAACCCCTGGAAGGTTTTCAGGAAGGAAAGACATGACCTGGTTCGTGTCTTTAAGAGACGCTGGCTGTGATGGGAAGGGTGGCTGGTAGGGAGCAGGATGGATGGACACGGGTGACTAGTCTGTTCCAGTGGGATGGCAGGCACCCCAGGGAGAGGATGAGCGCTCAGCTCCTCTGCAGTGGGGAATGTAGGTCAGGCAGCCCAGCTTCCTCAGCCAAGCTGCCAGAGCAGCCCCCTCGCCTGTCAGAGAAAAAAGCCGACTGAGATGTGTGGGCTCAACTGAGATCAGTGCTGACAGGGGATGCAGAGATAATAGTCACCCAGGTGCAAGGATCTGGGCCACTGTCTGGGGGTCCCTTTGTCCCCCTTCTCAGGGTGTCTCTCCCTCCACCCCTCCACCCCTCCAGGATCTCCCTGGCCTGCAGGCCAGCCCAGGGGCAGGCCTTGATATGTGCCTGGAGCAGGTGGCTATATTTTAAGATCAGGGCTCAGACCTCTAAATAAACCATAAACACAGCCAGCTTCCCTGGTACAGAAGGAGAGAGACGGTTCTATTTCTCTTCAGCACAGTGGCTGGGAAATAAACAAGTGGCTCTGCCTGTCACATATACTTAACCCTCTGCAAAGACATCTGTCAGACACACAGAGCTCCTGCCTTAGCCTTTCTAAGAAATAACTGAGATGCCCCAAACTTGGGCTTCTCTTTGCAGCCTTTAAGTGCATTTTTCCTTCAAGGTAGGGCGGGCATGGGGGCTTGCCCTTGACCCCAGGCAAAACTAACAAGGGGCAGGTGTGAAATCTAAGCTGCCCGGTAGCTGGGGGGGGGGGGGCAGGTTGGCAGGGGTCTGTGGGCCATGGGAGTGGACAAGAGAGTGGTGGAGACGGAGGAAGTGAAGGGGAATGGAAAGGAGGAAGCGGGCGGGGTGTAGAGCCACAATGAGTGAAAGCCCAGGGGGCCTGGGAAGAGCACAGGTAGAGTGGTCACAGGTGTGGAAGGAACAAAGAGAAACAAAAGGCAGAGGGGGACTCCCTCTTCATGAGCCCATGGAGCGAGATCTCCCACGGCCATAAAAGAAGAAGGAATGAGCAAGAACAAAACCAGAAAGGAAGAGAAGGAGGCAAGCAGGTAAATAAAGCAGGGGAGGGGG
Source organism: Canis lupus familiaris (assembly GCF_011100685.1). Taxonomy (NCBI): domain Eukaryota; kingdom Metazoa; phylum Chordata; class Mammalia; order Carnivora; family Canidae; genus Canis; species Canis lupus. The sequence goes on from NC_049234.1 coordinate 726,610, forward strand.
ATCCCTGGGTGGCGCAGCGGTTTGGCGCCTGCCTTTGGCCCAGGGCGCGATCCTGGAGACCCGGGATCGAATCCCACGTCGGGCTCCCGGTGCATGGAGCCTGTTTCTCCCTCTGCCTATGTCTCTGCCTCTCTCTCTCTCTCTGTGTGACTATCATAAGAAAAAAAAAATAATAATAAAGCAGGGGAGGGAGGAGAACCCCAGAGTTACCAAACCCAAGCATTTCCTCCCCGCGGCAGGAGGGGGGGCTCCTAATTGGGCAGAAGATGATGTTTACACTGAGCTAAACCAGGGGGAGTCAGTAGTGAGGCCAAGGGAATGGGAGTGGTTGGGAATGGTGGCTGTGCTGCAGAAACCGCAGACATGTGGTGGTGAAGCAGAAGGGGGCCTGTGAGCTTTAGGGTGGCCAGAAGCCAGCAGCACGCAATGAGGATGGGAGAAGAAGGTCAGAGGGAGCTGCAGGGCACAGAAGGCCAGCCCAGCAGGTGCTGCTGTGAAGGACACCTGCAGCAGGGAAATCTCCCAGTCGCTCCTGCCCCCAAGGTGTGGGAGGGGGTGGAAAAGAAACAAAGAGGCAGCGATCACGCATGTTCTAAAACACACACACACACACACACACACAGACTCAGCAAGGGCTGGCACACTCTCAGCAGCTTTCCCATGGGGATAAAGGAGACCCAGAGGCCTCCAGACTGTAAACCAGCCAAGTGTGGAGGGAGCCACGGACTTCAAATGATAGATCCAACAGACCTGAATAGGGGATGAGGTGTGCAGACTCCAAAGGCCAACCTGGACAGAAACAGAGATGGAGACAAAGACAACAAATACCAGATTCTCTTTCTCTCTCTCTCTCTCTCTCTCCCTCTCTGTCACTCACACACACACACACACACACACACACACACCTCTAAAGGCATCAGACACAAGAGAAAGGAAGCTCATGTGGCCCTCATCACCCTATTCTCCCCTCCCATATCTGCCTGCCTCCCTGGAGTTCCCTGCACTTGCAGATCCTGCAGGGATATGGCTGTGGAGCCCTCTCAGCAGGCAACACATCTGCACCCCCCCACACACACACATATCCAGAGGCAAGTAGCTGGCACAGGGACAGTCCCCTATAAGTGAGGCCAGGCTTAGATTCAGGAACTCCCACAAAAGGCCAGATCAAAGGTCTTCCCCCACTCTCCAGGGAATCTCAAAGCATTGGCGCTTCACAAAGCACTTGTATAGGTGGGTCCTCAGTGCCAGGCCCCCAGAAAGAAAGGATGTTTCTGTGCTGGCTTCCCTGTGGGTCCACAGCCACACCACAAAGGTTTTCCCCAGTACTTCTGACTGAGACTTGTAGCCCACTAGCTCCCTGCCAAGCTCACATCATGCACCAGTCTTTGCAAATGGGGTCTACGAAAAGGGCTGAACGACCAAGGGGGGAGGGTTCCCAGAGCTGTAGGTCCATTTCTCAACTCAAGCTCAAGCCCAACAGGCAGTGACTTAAGGAACAATCTTTGGGGACCAAGAGCTCAGATTTGGGCCACAAGTCTCCTGGGGAATGGGGACACAGATACTGAGCTCATCTACACTGGCCCATACCTGGATGGTTCCCATGGTGTCTACAGGCACACACTTCTCATTGTGTTTTACACAGACCCTGTCAGTCCCACTGAATGCTACACTATACAGCACACAGTCACCCATTGTGATGCATACACTGACATGCCCTATATCTCCTGTTCTGACATACTGTACACACCTCCTCACCCTTCACAGTTTCCATTTTTATCAGCACTGCACATGCAGACATTGAAAAATCCTACAGCCCTCAGACTTACACACACACACAGCCCCCACCATCCTTTAAAGCCTGCACACCACACCGGCCTGTGCACTATACACAGGGCGTCCACACAGAATTCCCCGAAAGAACCCTTTGCTCCCCAGGAGGTGGATCCCGCCCCTGGCAAGCTAAAATGAGCTGACCTCAGGCTTCCCTGCCCCTTTCTTCCCTCCCGCTGCCTTTCCCCAACGCCCACCCCCAGCTTCAGGAAACTTTCCATCAGATCCCTAAAAGGGGAAACCCGGGCTTCCTCGAGCCCTGCCCCCCCAGGCTCACGCAAGCTGCCCCCCCTTCCCCGGCTGGGCTCTCACCGGCACCCAGAGGGGAAAGGTCACCGTAGGCGGTCCCCTGCCTGCGCCCTGGGAGTGAACAGCTGTCACCGAGACCTAGGGGAGGTGCCGGCCCCGTGTCGCCGCAGGAGCGCAAAGGGGTCGCGGGGACGCTCGGGTCGAGCGTCGAGAAGCCGAGGCGGCGGCGGCGGCGTCTCCCGGGCCCGGGGCGGCCGAGCCTGGCGCTGGGGCGCGTGGAGCTGTCCGTTCAGCACCGGCGCGCGGCGCCCCAGCCCCACTCCCGCTCCGGCTCCCGCGGGCGCGTGCGGCGCGGGCCGCTGCCTCCCTCGGGGGCCGAGGGGCACGCAGAGCGGGAGGAGGGGGCTCTGCGAGCTGCGGGGCCGCGCAGCCACCTGTGAGCCTCCCGCGACCACGAGCGGCGGCGGCATCTCCGGCTGGACGCGGCAGGAGACGCTTGGCGGACCCCGCCCGCCGGCCCGCCGGGCGCACACACACAGGCGCACACCCGGGCGCACCCGCGCGCACACGCACAGCCGGCCGCGGCGGCCGCGGCGATGCCGACAAGCAGGTCGGGGAAGTTTCCCGCCGGCCTCGGCCGCGGGCCCCCGTGCTCGCAGGTAAGCGCCTCCAGAACGCGTGGGGTGAGCCCTGGCAGCCCGCTGGGTAAGGCGCGGCGCACGCGGCCCCGGGGCACCGCGCCAGGCGGGCGGGGAGGCCCGGGGCGGGGAGTGAGGGGCTTCCGTCTTGAGGGCCGGACGCAGGGGATGCCAGGCTGCCCGCCCCCAGCCTGGGCTGGCGGACCCAGGCAGCGAACCCCCCCCCCCGCCCCGGGGCTGCGCGCCGCCACCCCGCTCGGCCCAGCCCGGCCGTGCGCATCCCAGGGACAGTCCCGCCGGTCTGCGGCGGGCGGGCGGGGGCGTCTCCTCGGCCCGCCCACGCGCAAGGTCGGCTGCCTGCCCCCCGGGGCTCTCAGAGTAAAGCGGCCCACGGGACCCCCGCGGCGAGGGTGCAGGCGCGGCCACGCTCCTGGAATTCTACCCCCTCCTCCCGAGCCTTTCCTGGGGAAGGGGCCAAACCGCACGGGCCTCCCCCGTCCCGGAGCCCGCAGGCCTCGGATGCCCGCCCGGGGAGGGCTGAGCCGGCCGGGGACGCGCGGCGGAGAGGAGGGTCCCGGTCCCCGAGCGCCCCGCGCTCACGAGGCGTGACTCCCCCGCCCGCAGGTGTAGCGCCGCCGCGCGGCACGGGCGCCGGGAGCCTCCAGCATGACCCGCCGGAGCCCGTGGGACGCGAACGAGGCCAACGTCGAAGACGGGGAGATCCGCGTCAACGTAGGGGGCTTCCGGAGGCGGCTGCGCTCGCACACGCTGCTGCGCTTCCCGGAGACGCGCCTGGGCCGCCTGCTGCTCTGCCGCTCGCGCGAGGCCATCCTGGAGCTCTGCGACGACTACGACGACGCGCAGCGCGAGTTCTACTTCGACCGCAACCCCGAGCTGTTCCCCTACGTGCTGCACTTCTACCACACCGGCAAGCTGCACGTCATGGCGGAGCTGTGCGTCTTCTCCTTCAGCCAGGAGATCGAGTACTGGGGCATAAACGAGTTCTTCATCGACTCCTGCTGCAGCTACAGCTACCACGGCCGCAAAGTGGAGCCGGAGCAGGAGAAGTGGGACGAGCAGAGCGACCAGGAGAGCACCACGTCCTCCTTCGATGAGATCCTGGCTTTCTACAGCGACGCCTCCAAGTTCGATGGGCAGCCGCTGGGCAACTTCCGCAGGCAGCTGTGGCTGGCGCTGGACAACCCCGGCTACTCGGTCTTGAGCAGGATCTTCAGTGTCTTGTCTATCCTGGTGGTGCTGGGGTCCATCATCACCATGTGCCTGAATAGCCTGCCGGACTTCCAGATACCTGACAGCCAGGGCAACCCTGGAGAGGACCCCAGGTTCGAAATTGTGGAGCATTTCGGCATTGCCTGGTTCACGTTTGAGCTGGTGGCCAGGTTTGCTGTGGCCCCTGACTTCCTCAAGTTTTTCAAGAACGCCCTAAACCTCATTGACCTCATGTCCATCGTCCCCTTTTACATCACTCTGGTAGTGAATCTGGTGGTGGAGAGTACACCGACCTTGGCCAACTTGGGCAGGGTGGCCCAGGTCCTGAGGCTGATGAGGATTTTTCGCATCTTGAAGCTGGCTAGACACTCCACTGGCCTCCGCTCCCTGGGGGCCACCCTGAAATACAGCTACAAAGAAGTAGGGCTGCTCTTGCTCTATCTCTCTGTGGGGATTTCTATCTTCTCCGTTGTGGCCTACACCATTGAAAAGGAGGAGAATGAGGGCCTCACCACCATCCCCGCCTGCTGGTGGTGGGCCACCGTCAGTATGACCACTGTGGGATATGGGGATGTGGTCCCAGGAACTACGGCAGGGAAGCTGACCGCCTCTGCCTGCATCCTGGCAGGTATCCTGGTGGTGGTGCTGCCCATCACCTTGATCTTCAATAAGTTCTCCCACTTTTATCGGCGCCAAAAGCAACTTGAGAGTGCCATGCGGAGCTGTGACTTCGGAGATGGAATGAAGGAGGTCCCTTCCATCAATTTAAGGGACTACTATGCCCATAAAGTTAAATCCCTCATGGCAAGCCTGACGAATATGAGCAGGAGCTCACCAAGTGAACTAAGTTTAAATGATTCCCCACATTAGCTGAGAGGACTTGTCATCTTCAAACCCACACTGCTGAGTTGCCTCCTGTGCCTCTGGCACAGTTCAGGCACCTTGTGGTTATGGTGTAAGAAGTACGCCCAACCCTAAAGGGGAGAGATGCATGGGATATGCACCCCAGGTTGCTTTTACAAGTATTTAGAATCATTTTTAGAGGGTGTTGTGTCAGACACCATGCCTTTGCACCCTTCAATGAAATGACACTCACTGGTCTTTGCTTTGTGGGCATAAAATGTTCACCTTTCTGCCAGAGGAGTACCACCCAGAATGCTAATTTTTCTGTTTATTGTGTGCTCTACTCTAGTGCTCGTGGCCCAGTACTGTCTGTGAGTTGTTTGTGCTCTTGTCTCTGAGGTTGTCATGTGAGTTTTGTACAAAATGCTCCCACAAGTCCATCCAGTGAAAACACATCTGTGGGTTCAGCAAGAACGTGATGGGATTTTTGCTCAGTCAGGTGAAAACAAAATCTCAGTCCTTTAGCCACCGCTTTCATTTAGTTTTGTTACCAAAACAAAGAATGTGAAGTTAAGCACACATGACCGATGCAAGTCCGTGTGTTGTTTTTACAAATAATCTGTAGCTCTGTGGCTTGCATGGGCACACGGGTCACCTTTAGGATGATGTACACTGATGTTCATCTTGTAAATGTCGCCTTTAGAGAATGTGACTCAGTTAGACATGTAGTGATGATTGAAGTTTTCTTTTTGTTTTGTTTTGTTTTGTTTGTTTTGTTTGTTTTCCAAGAAGAGAAGCACTAGGGACAGGGCTTCAGCTAAATAGGCCAAATCGTGGGATATCTGAAGACCTTTCAAAGTCAGGCCTTCATCTTTCCAAGAGTGGCCATAGAGACATTTATTTCTGGCTGAGGTTCCTGCTCTAGGCCATTTGATGAAAGTTTGCTGTGTCTTAGATATACGCATGTTTCTTGAAATATTTATTTTTTAAGATGTTTAGAAATAAGGTCTTCTTGTCTTTCTCAACTAAAAAGAGGTTTACTGTCGTATTAGCTCCCTGAGGCAAACACTATTAGATCGCTAGCGAGGGCCGTAGCTTGGGAACTTTGTTGCCTCCTCTGGAAGCTCATAAAATGAGAGCCCCTTTATATCAGAGCAGAATTTACCTAGATCCTTTTGCTTCTAGGATACAGTATGTTATATGTGATGCTCTAATTGCCCTGCAGTTCCTGGTATGACAGGGAAACCCGGCAGTGTGGAAGAGTGTACTCAAAATATAGACATGCATGAATGAATCAAGTCTGTGTGGCTAACCCAGGACAGAAATACTGTAGTGCTTACTTTCATTTCAATGACCTTTTGGGAGAAGGTGGGTAGAGGCCAGGAGCAAAGAAAGAGTTGTAAAATAAAATATCATTACTTCATAAAATGTCATAGATAACTGCAAACTTCTTGAAAAGCTTACTGCTACTTAAAAGACCTTTCAATTTTTAAACTTGTGTTGAAAGTTGAGAACGCTTTCCTTCTCCACAATGCCCTCTTGCCCCTTCTTCAGTCAAACTAGCACACAACATGGTGAAGGGAACCTAGGGCAACTTTGTAACATAATTCTCTAGGTAATCAGGTGGTTCTTCAGGCGGCTTCCATTACTGTTTGGTCTTTGGAAGGGCTACTGAATCCAGGGGTGTAAGTGAGGAGTTAGGCAGGCTTTCTATCTAAGGTTTGGGCCTTCTCTAAAGACGTCCATTTTTAATCTTAGCTGGTTGAAGAAGATACATACCTCAGGATTCTGTCAGAAGGCTTTGTTACTTATGGTTGCTGTAGCTTCTACAAAGTGGGCAGTTGGTTGGATGAATGCACTAGTCCCTCACACCCTTGAGTCTCCAATTCAAATCCTCCCATGAGACTGGAGCCTCACAGGGGGCATAGAGGTGGCCGCCTCCTCGTGCCCGGGGGTCTACCATCCACATCTCTTTGCCAGAAGCATCAGAAAAGGTGAGATGACTTGGGGGCGACTGGCTTCCCAGTCAGAAGAGCAGGTTTGTTTTTTAGAGTTTGCACATGGTGTACATGGACCACCAGATTTGGCTCATGTTTCCAGCACTAGATGGCAGAGAATTTACAAAATTACCCCAGCTGCATGGAGGGCAGGTGATGGTACAAATTTGTGAGCACTGTTCAGTTTGTCAAGGATCATAGTTCTCAGGGCACTGAGCATGGTGTCCATGGTCACTGACCATAAAGCCTGTGAAAAGCTGAAACAAGGAAGGAGGCAGAATAACTCAGTCACTCTCATGAGTATTTTTTCAACAGGCAGGTCTTACCACCAAAAAAGAGACCGCTAGTGGTTACTCTTGACAGATGCGAAAGCTAAAAAACTGGACTTTCCGTTTTAGTAATGACTTGCATTTATTTGGTGCCTTTCACTGGGGGAATCCCAAAGTGCTTTAGAGACTGTCTTTTTAACATCTCTTGTACATATTTATGCACTTGTATAAAATATTGCTGTGTCCATCCTGGACCTTTAGTCACTTCTGAGAGTGAGAATGTCTTAATAGCATCGACTTCTCCAAGCTGTGGTTTCACATTAGAGGGAGAGAGAACAACCCAGCTGACTTGAACCCTGGAGTTAATTCCCACAAAGGGTGGTGCCTGAATGTGGCGTAGGGAGAAATAACCTTCCTTTCCTTCAAAGTACCACCAAGGTATGGAGTTCACAAGTGCTCTCAGTTGGGCTCTAACATCTTAAGTAGCTGTTTCTTCTGGTCTCTGAAACTAAACAGGGAGGATCAGGTGAATTTTATGCTTTGTCTCTGGAGTTAAGAATACAATTATGAGGTGACATCATTGGCCACCAGGCTGTCAGATTGACCCATAAGCCTCCTTTAGGGGGACACAATAGAAGCTTCAGATCACTTATTTCCAGCTGTGGCTTAAGAGCAACTTCAACTTTCAGCATTTGAATGTTGTTATTTTCAATGCCATTGGGACAAATGTATGGACCAGGGTCTTCTGACAACATATATGATGAGCATTTCAAAAGTGCCAGTTGGAAGTGACACTGTGTCTCTATTGCATGGATAATGGTTATAGATTTGTATTTGCTGCCAAACACCCTCATTTCCTGGGTTTGTTCCTGAGGAGAGGTGTGTTGTAATGCCGAGCTGATTTGTAGTTCCTAAGGTACTAACTGGTATTTAACATTTGGACTTGTTATTTCTACTTCTCTTAGTACTCAAATAATTGAACTACCTACTAATTCTTGCCTCATTTCAAAGAAATGATTTGTTCTGCACTTTGGGAGAGCAGCAATCTGTACTGGCTCTGTGTTATCTACTTGAAGGCTTAACTGGTATTTCTTGTATGTTTTAACAGCATGACTTGTTACAGAGTTGTAATTTTCAAAATTGAAAACGCTGTATTTGCGATGTCAGTTTTAACACTCATTAACACACTACTGTGCAAGCATTGAGATGGGCCCTGCTGAACCATTATGTCTGGTGGCTGAACATTAGTCTCCGTGCCTCGACTCAGGAATGAGGAGGAACGCTGACACACTCAGGACCCCAGCCCTGAAGACTGGATAGAAAAAGATTATTTATGCTTCCTTAAGGCACTTCAATTACATATGGAGTGGTAAACACAACAAGGGTGTTCAGCACTGAAGACCAGAGTTCCTGGGAGAGGCTGGGCTTTTTGAGCATTTGTTGGGAAAGAAGAGCTATTATTTTTTTGTGGGCACATGGAGGTGACACTCTATTCACCAGGACCTAGAACCTCCGGCCTGCTTTGTGGAAGGGATGGTCATTTATTCTTGGAACCCTGGTGAAAACAGACAGCCTTAGGATTTTCCCCTTCCATACTGCCTTGCTTGGTAGCACTGAGGGGCCTGCCAGCACCACTCCCACCCCTATCAGCTGCATTGTCCCTGCTGCTGTAGCACCTCCCCGATGGTGACGTGGGTCCTGGATAAGCTAAGTGCCCTGTGGTGTGAATATTGGGGATGCAAAGAACCAGCCCTCAGCACCTACTTAACTTGGTGGGGCCAAGTTAAGGTATTAGACCATGAGCTATTGCAAAGGCCACACTATACTATAGGAAGGTCACTGAGTTCTACTCCCGGTTTTGCCTTCAATTCTATGATCTCACGTACATCATCTGGCCTTTCTGAGGCTCATATCCCACTGCTACAAAGTGAGATGGTTGGATTAGATCATCCCTAAAGCCCTGGCCAGTTCTCCATCTCAATGTAAAACCCAGAATTTCTGCAGGCCTCTCCACTCCATATTACAGCAGTGAGCAGGTCCTGATGTCCTTAAGCAGAGAAGAGGGACTGCTCACAAACCTATGTGCTTTCATTTCTCTCTTTAGTCCCCAGCCACGAGAGCCGAGAGTTTCAGGAACAACAATACCAGGGAAATCTTTGGACTGGTGTCCATGCCAGGTGAATAGAGTTTAACATAAAGAACAAGTGTCTCCTTTGGGCTTTAAACTATTTATATATCTAATCCAAATTCCTGCTATCAAAAAAAAAATCATTGGACACAGAGGAAAATCACATTGATCCCATTTGGCCTCAGGGCTCTTTGCCATTGTGTGGGTAGTGTGTGCGGGTGTTCTCTTCTGCAAGACCTGCAGAACGGTGTGCAGCAGGCCGTGTGAACCTGTCTCCGGTCTCCTGGGGGTTCAGGAAAGGTGCTGCCCTGGGAAGGCTCTTGAGGCCACCGGGGTCCTTACATCCCACCACAGGGAGCAGAGTGCATGTTTCCCCTCCGACAGGCGTAGAAATGAATGTTTGGGGATATTCTGGGGCCAGGATGCCTTGCATCTTAAAAGGAAAAACAAACACCTCCTCTTGAGGGAAGAACTTAAATACACGCTCACGTGGCTTATTATCTCCTCTTATTTATCTCCTTTTAACTAGCACTTCTACCTGTGGACCTTGTCTGGGTGTTACATCCAATTGATACAATAGGTCTTGAAAATCTGCAGTTTCCTTCCCTCGGTGACCTCATTTGTCAATCTGATCATCTTCCTGGCTGAATTCTCCAAAGCAAGTGATTGTGTCTGCAGGTGACAAGCTGATGCTTTTTAGAAGAACATGGAGACAAATGAGGCCTCAGAGATGTGGCTCAGGAGAAAGATCCTCAACAGAAGAAAGGGGACAGTCATGCCTAAGAGGTAGTGCAAGCTCCTACAGAAGGAAGAAGAGATAGAAAGAAGCCAGGAAGAAAGAGGGAAAACACACGAGGGTACAGAGAGAGTGAAGGAAGATAAGGCAGGCAAAACAGGAGAAAGAGCAGAGAATTCGGGAGGAGAGGAGAGGAGAGGAGAGGCTAAGTTTGAATGGGTTACTGTAGGCCTTCTCCTGAATTCATTGGACTTCCTGTCAGTGTGGCCTGCTCTCAGCCTACCAGTGGCTTCCTGGGAGGTGAGGGGGGCTGGCTGCACCCCCACCTCCACCCGGGGGGCACCTGGCACCTCCACCTAAGAGGTGCACGGTCTGGTAGAATGGAGACGTGGAAGCTCCCGAAAGCGTTTCGGATGAAAAGGGGCGTGAGGCCACGGGGAGCGGCGCAGTAAATGTTTCCTGCGGGCGTCTGAGCGGCCTCCAGACGCAGGGACCCCCAGCCCAGCCCAGGAGGCCCCGCGGGCCAGCGGGGGGCGGGGGGCACAGCGGCGAGCAGTGGAGCTGCATTCCTTGGTCACCGGGTGGGACATGGGGCGAATCAGTGCCCGGAGAGCGCGACTGTCCGCGGGGAGGCCCGGGAGACCCGGCTGAGGGCAGATGTGCAGGCGGGGGGCTGCGTGGGTGCCCCCGAGGTGGGCTCTGGGCCTCGGCCTGGGTCAGTGACTGCACATGGGTCAGCTGGGCGTCCGGCGTGATGGGTGGCGGGGTCGATGGTGGTGCCCCCAGGAGAGACGGGAGCCCTTGGATCTGTCCCTGAGGTTGAGCCCTGCGGCCTGAGTGCCCGGGGATGACCGGAAGGGATGGAGGTATGTGTGGGGGTGCCCAGGGGAGTCTGGCCCTGGACTCCCCAGCTGAGACGTGGAGTTGGAGGCCCTGGGTGGGACAGCCCGGGAAGGTCCAGGAGAAGAACAGAAGAAGGGAAGGTCCCTGCACCAGAAGGGGTGCTGGGGCAAGTGAGGCCCCCTGGCCACCCTGGCTCTCCTCTGCCTGCCGCCTGGAGCTGCAGGCCTGGTTCCCTCTTACCCCTGAGACCCTGCAGGGGGCTGATCTCTGCCACCAGCCTCAGCTGTCCTTCATCCATTTCCTTGTTTTATCTCTGCCATCGGTGCCTGTTCCTCCCACTCTCTCCAAACTGCTTTTTGAAAGCTCACCAGTGCTCTGCTGATAGTCAAAATCACTGGCCTTTCCTCAGTTCTCAGGCTCCTCCACCCGCGTTCTACCCCATGGGCCAACCTTCACCTTCTTTGCACTCTCTCCTCTGTTGCTTTTTGGACAGTGCACATTGCTGCTTCTCTCAAGGGCTCTGCTTCTCCTTCTCACATTCCCACCAGGGGCTTTGTCCTCCTTCTGACCCTCTTGACCATTCATTTCCCCTGAGGTTCTGTCCTTAGCAGCCCGCAGTGCACTTCAGCCAGGCAGCAGGCTTGACCAGTGTGCACACGCCTTGCATTTGTCCTTGCCTGACCCCACATCACTTCTGAGCTCCCAGCACATCGCCTATGCATTTGGGTATCACCATGTCTGAAACTGGACTTCTTAGGGTCACGCAAGCTTCTCTTCCTCCCACCTTCTCCCTCACTTCTGGCAATGGAGACACAGTGCTCTCAGCCAGCCAGGTTGGAATTTTAGTCATCCTTGGATCTTCTTCACTTACTTAGACATTTTCTCACCATAGCAATCATTTCTTGACACCTGACTAATTGCTGAGCACCATATTAGACGTAAGGGAAGGAAATGTTAAGGGTATTGCTTATAGCTCTTAAGAAGTATAGACTTTAGAGGTACTTTATTTGTGCATTGAAATCATCTGGGGAGCTTTCAACAAAGTAGATTTCTGGGCATCACTCCATCTACAAAATCAGACTCTTGAGGGTGGGTCCCCAGGAATTTGTAATCTTAAAATGCTCCTGTGTGATTTTGAGGCAAGTGGTGTTCAGACCCCTCCGGAGAAACAGTGACTCAGGGAGTCCCCTGACAGTCCTCCCCCTCCCCCTCATGCCCGGGCCTAGTGGGCACCAGGTCTTATCACTCCTTTCTTCACTGCATTTTGCACATTGGTCTCTTCATATTCACTCTAAAGACTTCCACCCCACTTCATTGCTCCTTAGCTCATGCGTTGCTCATTTCCAACAGACTCATCTCCAGGCTCTCACCACCAAGCCATCCTTCCCTGCAACCCAGGCTCATCTTTCCCTTCCTGTATCTTAGACTTACTGGTGACTATTGAAGACATAAGCACCACTGACATGAAGAGTCACAGCTGAGGAAGTGAAAAATCTGCATGGACAAAGAAAAGTACTCCTCTAGGAAGGAGTTGCCTTTCAATGAAGCAATGAGGGGCAGGTGATGGGGACATAGAGATTTGCAAGATCGAACATGAGAGTTGGTGGTACAAAGGGCTTGAATGTTGGGTGACCGAACTCACTACCTGTCCAGCATGACCAAACCTGAGTCCTAGACTCACGGTCTCCCAAAGAGGCGTGTGAGTCTGTCCAGCACTGAGTCGTCCCTGGACACCCAGGGATTATGGCATGAGGTAGGCAGACTGGGGTAATATGCTAGAAACGGAATTGGGGTTCTCCAGGAGGTTTTTCCACTCAAAACTCTTTTCGTCTCTTACATCTCCAAACATTTAAAGAATTCTGAGCTATTTTCAGACCTACTATGAAAAGAACTGAGGTGTTATCAGTCAGACACCAATCTAATCATTTCCTAAGAGGCAAGCTGGCATGACTCACTTTCGATCTGTCAGCTTTGTATTGGTTTTTCTGGCAAACTTTGTGGGTCTGCCAGGGCTGGCTGTAGCAGGAGCCACTGAATTGTAACCCACTGTGTTCAGGGTCCATTCTTACGAGGGCCACCGTCACAGGGTTGTAGCCTGCATTTCTCTTTGTGGAATATGCGGGAGGAGCAGAGAGAAACTGCAACACACAGAACTTAGGATGTCCCTAGGCTTCCCCCGCTTGCTAAGAGAGAAGCCAGACAGCTTTCTTTATGCCTCTCTCAGATTTAAGATTTGAGTATTGCTTTCAGATGAGGTGCTGGTAGAGCTGAGGGGGCCTGGAGGTAATTGTGGGTTCCTTCTCATGGCAGGTGAAGTCACTGGCTTCCACTCTGCCCTTCCCTCTGCCATGGAACTGGGAAATCAATGATGGGAGGCGTTTAAATATATTACTATGTAATCTGCCAATTTTAAAACATGAGATCACTGATTATTCAGTAGTCTCATTTTTTTAAAAAAGCCCTCTCATGTTAAAAAAAAACAAACTAAAAATTGCAGTCAAATCAAAATATCTTACTGGCCTTCGCATTTACCTGAACTCCCCTTCGCCCACCATGGGAATATGTATGTAAATGTGTGTCAAAGCTTCAGAACTAGCAGATGCTCGGAGTCTTGATGCTAAAGGACTCATTTGAGCTGGTATTTCAGGGATGAGCTGATGCCTGGAAACTGGAATGTGCAGATGTCACATATTCAGAGAGACTGGAGTGCTGGCCTCAGCAAATGATGCCAAGAGAGGAACTGAGAGGCTGAGTTAAATCAACCAACGGCCATCATCTAACTGGGTGCAAAGCCGTTTGCCAAGTGCTGTGCTGAGGGCGATGGCAACATCTTCCACACGTGCCCTCCGCCCCTAATATTTTCATATGGGCACCATCAGGTGAAAAGTCACCTTGGATGGCCTTTCAAGAGCAGCTTTGAAATGTCACAGAGGGATGTGCGCCTGCACATGTGCATGTATCCATGTGTGTCTGTGGGTCTCTGTGTGAATCTGTGTGTCTGTGTGTCTGTCTATGGGTGTGCTTGCGCCCCTGTGTGTTTGTGAGTGTGGAGGGTGAAAAGGAGGTGGGTGCAGCTGCTCTCCAGGACTCCCAGAGACATTATTTTCATAGGCTTTGCCTGCATTCCGCCCAATTTAAATTACATTTTTCTGCAGCTAGTGCCTCTGCTTTATGTTTTACAGCAGCCAGTATTTTTTCTTCTCAGCTCTTATTGCAATTTATCATTTTTGTTCATTGGGTGATGCCTGTCATCCCCAGTAACTGGAAGATCCCCGGAAAGTTTATCTCCAGTGCTCAGTATAGTACCCAGCACAGAGCAAATGCTGATAAACAAGAAGTAAACCAAGGGCTGAGGGGCCAGCCTAAAGTGTGGAGTTCAAGTCCTCTCATTGGGAGTGATGCTAGAGAAATCGCAGGTTGCTGGGCAGTAGATCTGACTTGCCACCTAACTGAAGTGGGGTCGGGAGGCCTCATAACGGGCTTTCATTGAGTGGACATCCTTAGCAAAGCCCCCCCAGGCTGCAGACCTGTGACATGTGGCTCAGGCAGTGCTACCAGTAAGAGTGGATGCACATTTCTGAATGAGCTCCGGGACTGAAGAGGGGCTGCCAAGACATTCCCACTGGGTAATGACTAGTGCATAAGCCTGTGTGCAGGGATCAATGCATAAGCACCCCATTCCTCTGGGGCAGGTCCAGTAGAGATCATCCACATTGTCAGGCTTTGGAGTGGAGGGCACTGGATGTGCCAGCTGTTGGGATGGCAGGTATCATTTTGTACTGGTTGGAGGGGCAGTCTTAACATGAATGTTTCACGACTGATCCTCCAACAAAAACCAGAACTCTGAAACTGAGCCCTTTACTTAGATATTTCTTCTTTGTGGCTAGCTAAGCAAAATGCAGGGTGTGTACTGAGTGGGCTCTGCAGTTCACCAACTCGGACACTGACGGAGCTGGTGAGGCATGTGCTACTGTGAACGTGTCACATACACTGGCTGAAGTGTTGGGCATGACACAGCACCTTTGTGGCCTTCAGAAGACAGGGGACACCTGATCTGGGCCTTACTGTGAGGAGGGGTGTCAGAGAGAAGAGCAGGTGCCAGGTTCCTGGGGGCAGGACCTCGGAGGTACAGCTGTGGTGAGCATACAGCCTACTCTGTTGGATGGGGACAGACCCAAGAGGGCTGAGCAGACAGGTGGGAAGCTGCCCGAGGTCTATGTAGGAGTGAGTCTTGGTGGGGAACTGGGAGGAATTCAGATCAGCTGTGGGGAAGGCCATGGCCAGAGGCTCTGAGAGCCCCCAGCTAGACTGGCAGGCTTAAGGCAAATTTATTCCATATTTAGCTTTATTTATTTAAATTGTGCCCCAAATATACATATCAAAAAGTTACCATTTTAAGTGTGTAGTTCAGTGGTGTTGAGTACATTCACATTGTTCTGCAACCATCACCACCATCCGTATCTCCAGAACTTTTTCATCTTGCGACACTAAGACTCCCACCCCTTAAACAATAACTCTCCATTCCTCTCCTCTCCCCAGGCCCTGGCCCCTAGTGAGTTCTGTGTTTGTTTTGTTTGTTTATACATGCAGGTAGAGTGGAGAAGGGAGTTCCCACACAGTACAGTGGAAAAACACTTGCGCAGATCTGTGTTAATACTTGAGGTCAGACTTTTCCTAGCTATGGGGACTTGGTTAAGTAACCTCATCTTTTGAACATCTGTCTTCTCAGCTAAAATATAAGGATGAGGATGA
The DNA here is from genome assembly GCF_011100685.1 of Canis lupus familiaris. Lineage (NCBI taxonomy): Eukaryota > Metazoa > Chordata > Mammalia > Carnivora > Canidae > Canis > Canis lupus. The sequence continues at coordinate 742,125 of NC_049234.1, forward strand.
GGATGTTAATAGATAACACTACGAAGGGCTATTTGGAGAGCTTGATATGTATTCCTGCATTTAATTGTCCCAACATCCTATAAAACAGGTTCTATAATTATTCTCACTTTGTAGATGAGAATACTAAAGCAGGGAGTGGTTAACTAAGCAGCCCAAGGCTGTGCAAAACCTCTACCTTATAGAATATATTGGTCATGGAAAGAAAGTGCCAGGCACAGAGTCAGAAATATCATTTATTGCTTCCTTTTCCAGGAGTCCTGACCAGGTACAGTGTCTGTAGTCTGTGTACACTTGTGTAACAAGAGCTTCTTTATGCCAGGAAATGCATTTTATAGTCATTGACTCATTTAAGTCTTCACTACAACACTGGCGGGTAGATCATTTTTAAATGTATTTAAAAATTTTGCATTTTGAAAAAGTACCCATGTGTGGTAGCTCAGTTGTTTTAAGTGTTTGACTCTTGATCTCAGCTCAGGTCTCAATCCCAGAGTTGAGCTGAGCATGGAGCCTACTTTCAAAAAAAAATAGAATTTTATGGGAAGCACTCCAGATTTATATTTCCAACTACCTTCAGGATGCCTGCAGGGGATATCTCATAGGCATATAAAATTCAACATGTCTAAAACTGAACTCATGATCCTATCCCTCAAATCCACTCCTACTGAACTGTATCACTGTTTTGGGGTAGCCCAAGTTGGGGTTCTCAGGGCCATCTCTGACTCCTCACTGTTCTTTAACTCTCCAAATCCATTTAGCTAACTTGTTCCACTGGTTCAACCTCCCAAATAGTTCTTGGATTTGCCCTCTCCTCCTCATCACCAGTCCCATCAGCATTCAAGCCCTCATCCTCTTTCCCTGGATTAGCACAGAAATCTCTTCCTTCCCAGTTCTCCCAGGCCCCCAAAACATACAACCTGTTCTGTTAGCCCTCCACTCAGCTCTGTGATTACAGGTATATTTCTAGTTGAGGCATGGGTCACGTTCCAATCATCTGAAATCTCTGGTATGTGTCTACAACTCATTTAGTTGCCTGAATGTTTGCTGAAGGAACTGTCAGCACCAATGACATTACCAGTAACACTAGATCAAACCACTAATGTGCTGGTTTGGGGGAAGTCGTGAGAATAAAGACAAAGCAAGATTTCCAGCTGAATGCCTGAATGTGTCATTGAACTGACTGAGGATTCTTATTAGCTGATCGCAGGTCTGTCATCAGTCCTTGGATTGTATATATTAATCACACATATAGAAAATTTATAAAATATGAAATAGAACTGGTAGCAAAATACATAGTATTGCTCTGACTTTACTGCAAGCAGGTACATTTTTATTTTCTTACCACATCATCTTACCATTCAACATTCAGTTGAATGTTTCATTTTATAAAGCACTTTTTAGTATTATGGTTGGTTTCTCATGATGTGGTAAGCCTGAGAGTGTTCTGAGAAACATAAATATCCTTTATTCTTCGTACAGTTTTTTGTACCATTGACAACAGAATTAGAGTAACAAAAATTACACTGTCTCAGAGCTGAATAAAAAAAGATTGTTCCTTTTCTCATATTTATGTGGCATATATGTGATACAGCAGTCTGTTTTGTATGAATCAAAGGGTCTGGAACTCCAGACATGTGACCATTTTTACTGTGTAATAACAATAAAGCAGTTCATGTCTCCCCTTTTAGAAACTGGGGAAAATTCACTGAGGCCTTATAATATAGTTGGATACAGGGAATACAGTAGTATTTGTCACATGAATTTTCACATTCAATAGAATAATTATTTTGCTCAGGGGCAAAGTAAATGCTTCCTTAGGCTCCAAAGTCTTGGGTACTGAGTAATCTTGGTTTGGGAGATGACACAGATACAGTGTTGTGAATGTCAGGCCTTTCTCAGGAAAGCCATTTGTTTACAGCTCATTTCTCTGTCTGTATCTTTGTTCATTTATCCATTTACCTTCCTACGCAGCCATCCAGCAAATACTGAATGTCATTGGAGATGCAGTGGTGAGCAAAGTAGACAGGATCCGTGTCCTCGGGACACCTGGGTGGCTGGCTCAGTGGTTGGGTGCCTGCCTTCGGCTCAGGTTGTGATCCCAGGGTTCAGGATCGAGTCCCTCATCAGGCTCCCTGTATGGAGCCTGCTTCTCCTTCTGCCTGTGTCTCTGCCTCTCTCTTTCTCAGTCTGTGTCTCTCATGAATAAATAAATAAATCTTAAAAAAAAAAAAAAAAAAGGATCCATGTCCTCATGGAGAGAAATAAAGGTATTTAATATCTAAAAGTTGGATTTCTAAGATTTCTTAGCCATTTGCCTAGATACAAAATTTAATTGTATTTCTTTTACTTGTGGTTCATTCATTATTCCACAAGCATTTATTAAACATTGCTACGTCAGGGCCTATGCTGGTGCTACAGAGATTATGAAAACATGGGCCCAGTGCTGGCTCTTAGGCAGCTTAGGTGGTGAGATGGAGGGATAAGTAGATATGATAATGATACTATATGGAAAGTGCAATGATGGGGATCTATGGGCGTTCAGAGGACACATCCCCGATGAACTTTTTTTTAAAGATTATTTATTTATTTACTTATTTATTCATGAGAGACACAAAGAGAGAGGCAGAGACATAGGCAGAGGGAGAAGCAGTCTCCCTGCGGGGAGCACGAAGGGGGACTCCATTCCAGGACCCCAAGATCACAGCCTGAGCCGAAGGCAGATGCTCAACCACTGAGTCACCCAGGCACCTCTAATGAACTTTATTCTGCAAGTGATGGGAATCCATTGCATTCTGGATTGATGGTGCCAGCAAATGGGATGGGGGGAGTGATCTGAGGGGCTAAACCTGGGTCAAAGACCTGTTAAAGGGATGCTGCAATCATCCAGGCAGGAGATGATGAATGCTGTGGGGCAGTGGGGAGAGGATGGAAATGAAGACACAGATTCAAGAACTATTTGGAAGTCTCAATTGGCAGAGGGATGGTGTGGGTTGAAAGACAATGAAAATTCAAGGAATCCCAGGTTTCTAGCATTGGTGTTTGGACGATAGATGGTAGTGCCAATTGGATAGAAAATACAGAGGAATAGTATTTGGTAATGCTGAACTTGAACGTACGTGTGTGACATCAGGAACGCCTGGGTCTGGAGTTTGAAGAGGCAGCCTTGGGCTGAAGGCAGGAATTCAGGAGCCTTTAGCATATGGGTATTTACTGAACAGGGTGTGATGCCACTGACAAATACTAGAAACACCATACAAGACAGACCTGCAAAAGTCATCCCTGTGTTTACTCTGAGAGTATTGGTAATGAATATTGATGCTTTCCAATGGGTGCTGTTAGAGAGATACTTCTTACCTAGGTACTAGGTACTAAGAATGGTTAGGTTTCTTCTGAGCAACTGAGTATGCTTTTATCTTTTTCCACACCCAAAGTTTAAAATTTTTTATTTCATTATTATAACATAGTTAAATATAATGTATTCATTTTTTAAAGTTTACAGTTTAGTGGTTTGTAATATATTCATAGAGCTATGCAATCATTACCATAATCAATTTTAGAACATTGCTGTAACCCCTAAAAGAAACCTTATACCCATTATTTCTTTCCTTTTTATTGTTGAACCATCTGCCCTGGCATGGATATACCACACTTTATAGTCCAACACTGTCCAATAGATTTACAATGAGAACCACAAATGTGAGCCCATAGCTGATGTAATGTTAAATTTTCTAGTAGTTGTATTTTTAAAAAGTAAAGAGGAGGGGCACCCCGGGTGGCTCAGCGGTTTAGCGCCACCTTCAGCCCAGGGCCTGATACTGGTGTCCCGGGATCGAGTCCCACGTCGGGCTCCCTGCATGGAGCCTGCTTCTCCCTCTGCCTGTGTCTCTGCCTCTCTCTCTCTCCTCTCTGTGTATTCTCATGAATAAATAAATAAAGTCTTTAAAAAAAAAAAAAAAAAAAAGTAAAGAGGAACAGGTAAAATTAATTATAATAGGATATATTAACCCAGTATATCCAAAATATTATCATTTCAATATGTAATAAACATTAAAAATCATGAATGAGGTATTCCACATTTTGTTTTATACTAAGTCTTTGAAATACAATGTGTATTTTATAGTCAGGACTCATCTCAATGTGGACTAGCTTCATTTCAAGCACTAGTGGTTACCACATTGAATAGCATAGATGGTGTAAGCTGTCTGGTTTCCTTCTTCACTTTTGCTTCTAGGAAGCATTGAACCAAATGCAATGTAAACATGTTTTCTCTTAATACGATTCATGGCTCCAGATTGCTGGTCTACTTTTGTTTTTTCTTCATTTTATCTTTTTAAATTTTTTATTTATGCTACCTTGTTATACTTTATGACCCCTCCTTTGTAAATTGCTTTAATTGAAGGTGGAAACTACTGAAGGTCTTGAGAAGAGAACCAATGACAAAAAGAAGATAGATGCTTCAGTTGAGGCAAACAGCTGGCGAACTGATTTGAGGAACTGAGTACAAGCCTGTTCCTTTAGATGCAGCTGCTAACCCCTCTACCCACCTTTCTCTGGTCCCTTTGGCCCAACAGTCAACCTCAGCAAGCCACCATAGATAAAACTTCTTCTGGATAATACCAAATAATAGAAATGGGTGTAGCTGAGTGTGACTGGTAGATAGAGGCACCAGGAAACAGGCCAGATATTACTTGGAATTAACTTATCTAGAAAATATTCAATGACTTAGTAAAACAAAAAATAAAAACCAAACAGACCACGTGATTCTGGACCTCCTAAATTGTAGGATAGAGAAAGCAAGCAAGACAGAGGATCCTTGATGCATTCCCATCACATGCTTTCATGTAATGAAATTTCTAAGCCACTGAAAGGCATACCATATGTTCTTTCTCATCTCTCTGCCTTCCCACATGTTCTGACCTCCCTATTGCTCCCCTCTCCCTCTCTTGCCTTCCCAAACTTTTAGGCCCAGTTCAAATATCCCTGAAGTGAAGGTTTCCTCAATTCCTGCTGCCACAGGGCTTTGTTGGCACCCTTCTTATTGTACTCACTACACTCATGTACCTGTGCCCTGCACCAGGCAATACACACCAGCTCTTGCCTAGGAACATGTTGCCTTCATTTTTGTGTTTCCACATTTAGCTTGTGTTGGTGTGGTGCTCAAAGGGTGTTTGTGAGTAAAGAAAACGCAAGTAGCTAGAGCTCACTAGCTGCTGGGCTGTGTGCTTTACGTGTTTCTCACCCACTTTTCACCACCCTGAAGTTGTTCCTTGATAAAGAGGGTGGGACTTAGGCAAGGTCAAATAACTCACCCAAGGTCATGTAGCACGCTAGTGGCAGAGTTTCAAAGATACCTACCTTTGAGGAGTACCAGTCTGTAAAAGAGAGAAGTTTTGTGTCTTTTTGTAACGGTCTCACATACTGAAGCACTGAGTTTTCTTCACATTAGACAGAGCAGGGATAGGCCTTTTCTACCAGAAGAAGCTATTTCTTCCTTTCAGGCAAGTTTGAAATGGTTACTATAGACAAATATTGTATATATTTGTTTGTTTGTTGAAGATTTTATTTATTCATGAGACACACACACACACACACACACACAGAGAGCGGCAGAGACACAGGCAGAGGGAGAAGCAGGCTCCATGCAGGGAGCCTGACGTGGGACTCGATCCCGGATCTCCAGGATCAGGCCCTGGGCTGAAGGCAGTGCTAAACCGCTGAGCCACTGGGGCTGCCCATATTGTACATATTTGTATACATTATATATGTTTGCTGTCATTGCTTTGAATACATGTCAGGGGACTGGGCAAGACAACAAGAGTCATTGAACTAAAAAAACTAGCAATCCATTCAACTTGTGTGAAATTTTTGCATTAAGGACTTTAAAAACATCGTGTTTGGGCTTCTGTGACTGCCTGCCACACTCAAGATTCTGAATCACACCCCAAATCACTACTTCGCATTAAAGCAATTAATTTACTCTATAAATTGAAAATCCTCGCTGAAACGTGTTAAGGGCCAGATTCATTAGTCTATTAATATCAGGTATCATTTCCAAGGTCTGCATTCTAAGCATTTAAGCTGATTTATAGTCATCTGCTGGTATGCTTTAAAAAAAACAACAGAAACCTTCTATATATTTCATGAAAGTCAACAGAAAATGAATTCATGAATTTGCACGTGGATTCATTAATAATGGAATGGTTCTACATTGTCAGATTTCTCAGTGTATCTTGTTTTTAACATCAGAGACTTTAGTTCCAACTGCTATTACGTCTTCTCATTTGAATATTTTTGCTCAGAATATTTTCTTTTTAAATAGGAAGGAAAGCTGTCGTGGAGTAAATAGAGAAGCTGAAGAAGTGCACAGCTGCAGGACCACCCCCTCCCACACACTCTGTACACACTGGAACATTAGGAAGAGAATATTGAAAAACTGAGAGCTTTAGTATCAGGTGTTATTTAGCTTCCACTCAACTAATTTTCCCCTTGGAAAATTCTATACGAATGTTAAAGACAACTAGTTGCTTGGTTTAAACGTGGACAGGCACTGAATTTTCTTCTAGAAAAACTTAAGAATGTGTTAGCTTTGAGTGCTTTCTCATAAAATAGAATAATAGACTTGTTTCCCTATTGAGGAAATGTGGGATATGACACTTTGTAATTTTTGGTTACAGCTGTCATTTTTAACAGGTGAAATCTATTTCCCTTTGCTCTCTCTCTTTTTTTTTGTTCATATTCTTCTCTTTTCTTTTTGAATATGAAGTAGCTTATGAATAGAAGAATAAAAATGGAAAAGTACTGAGAGGTAGGTAAGTTTCTTTAGAAATTCTGATCTGTGGGCTGACCCAGGGCTGGAAGGAATGGTGCTTGCCTGGTCATCCTAAAGCAGTTTTTGTGTAAATGTGACTTGTACAGGTTGCTGAGGGCAGGACGTGCAGGGGCCAAGGGCATTATGGTGTTGTCTAGCTTGTCTCCTTCCCAAAGAGGAAGGACAGGGATTCAGTCTCCAGGAATCTCAAACCCTAGGGATCCTTTGCTTTCCCCAGGTGGTAATACCCATATGTGGAGGATTCCAGCAGAGTTCTAGGTGCAGGACCTCAAAAACAACCCAGTACCATATTAGACACCCATAAGACTACTATGAGAAGATATAAAAATTATGGGAACCAGATCCTTCTACATATGGTGGAAGGATGAAAACCTCCATAGATTTTTTTTAAAGATCCCATCCATTTATTCATGAGAGACACACAGAGAGAGGCAGAGACATAGGCAGAGGGAGAAGCTGGCTCCCTGTAGGGAGCCCGAGGGGCGACTTGATCCCTGGACCAGGATCACTCCCTGAGCCAAAGGCAGATAGATACTCAACCGCTGAGCCACCCAGGCAGCTCTTCTTTTTCTTCTTAAAAATCTTTTCAGTTTTTATAAATATAGGATAGTGGAAATGGAAGTATGCAGATCATAGAATCCCATAAGGCTATTAACTGTCAATTTGATTTTGAGCTTCCTGGGACCAAAGCATGTTGGGAAACCATCAGTTGCATGACTCCTATTTGGAAGGACCAAGAATGCTAAAACTTTTGTGAAACAAAACATTAAGGGCATAAATCTAAAATTTCCAGATGGGTCTTCATAAATGTGGCCATAGATGTTGCCCTTAACAATATCTCTAAAATAGAAAAAGTCTTAAAGGGGCAAGGGAAATGTTTAGCTTATGACTTACTTTGTTTTAGGTAGAAATGAAGTATTTTTAACAATTGAATATTATTCTCTTCAGTGCAAATCACTACCTGAGAGTAGGCCAGGCCCATAAAGGAACACACGTCCAGGCTCTAGGAGACTCTAATGCACTTCAGAAGTCACAATAAATTTTCTTCATTCTTGTAAAAGGAACACACTAAACCAGAAAGGATTAAAAGTATTTTTAAAGCTAATGTCTATGTGCCATATGCCAAGAACTTTGTTAAATATTTTACGTGTACTAGAACATTTGATCTTCACAACTGCTGTGTTATTACAGATGAAGACATTGAAACACGGATTAGTTGCATGGTTATTCCTGCTCAGGACAACAAAAGTATAAAGGAAGAGTTGGGGTTTGAACCCAGGTAATTGAGTTTCTGAGGCTATGTACCTTCCACTATGCTGATTAATGTTTCTCCAAAGGACTCATGCATTATCCAAGCCAGACTAGAATATGTCTCAGTTTATAAGAAACATAGATTTTCAAGGCACAAGAACTCCAAATATAATAATGAGGGAAAACAAATCTTTGTACAACTCATCTTGGAAACTTAATGCACTCTGCTTTTTTTCACCCTACAGATAAAAAGGATGCCATTTCAGAAAATATAGGTCCCATGAAATGGAGAAACATCAGCTAACAATGGTCTTCTAAGTTTTAAGTGAAAAGATCAGCAAGCAGGCTTAGCAACCCCATCCAACGTTCTAAAGTCAGACCTCCTGACCATATTAGGCAATATGGTCCAGTGGAAAAAGCAAAGGTTTTGGAGACAGATGCTGGCATTGACTAGCTTTGTGACCTCATTTAATCTCTCCTATCCTTTCTTTCTGAGAAAAAGACCGCATCTTATTATGAAGGTTTGAGATAATGTATCAAAAGTGGCTTAGTAGATGCTCAAAAAGTAATTGATACTAGTATTATTGTTGTTACCATGATTACCTGGATATAATGAGAAAGATTAGCCTTTATGGCTAATGATGACAATTTTGTTGTTTGAGCTAATAGTATTCAATGAAACTTTATTTACTACTAATTTCATCTAACATCCCGGAAGGCATGTAGGGAAACAAGACAATAAACACCAAGTCTCTGCTCCCAGAAACATTATAATCCAATAATAAATCACATAATTATAATAGAGTTTGAAAGAAGTCTGGTTTGGTGGAAGAATGGGTTCAAATAAAGCAATAACATAAGATGAGTTGGGGCATGATGCAGGTCTTGACTGCCAGGAGGCGGAGTTCATTCGTAACTTGGTAGGCAAAGTTCTGCAGGTAGAGGAACGACCCCTAAAATCAGAATTATAAGAGCTTAATCAAGTGAAAAAAAAAATGTTTGGCATGGAGTCTGGCTACTGATAAGATCCAGTGTGAGAAGACTTGAAGTTGGTTTTCCAAGATTGGTGGAAGAATCCAGCCAGTCATTTGCTTTCTCTCTTGGGGTCTTTCCACACCTCAGGGAAATGTTTGGTTGAGGTTCAAGTATTTTGTGTGGACATGGAACAGGGAGAAGCTGACTGACTCCCTGAAGGATAAGCCACCATTCAGTGGCACCAGACTACCCGACTAAGATATATATCCTTGAGACCACAGCTCATCAAATTGCTCAAAAAGCAAAGAAAAATAGTTCTCTCTTTAGATCCCCAATTCTTGGGCTTTGTTGGGACCAAAAAAAGTATCTCATACTCCAATAGCATTTTGATGAAACACCTAATGCCTATGCCTGATAATAATTTAGTGGTGCAATGTAACTCCAATTATTTTTATTTTTTTTAAATATTTATTTATTTATTTATTTATTTATTTATTTATTTATTATTTGTGATAGAGAGAGAGAAAGAGAGAGAGAGAGAGAGGCAGAGACACAGGAGGAGGGAGAAGCAGGCTCCATGCTGGGCCAATTATTTTTTTAAAAAATGATGTTCTATTTAGAGTGTTATATCATTAGTATTTTCAGGATTTGTTTTAATAATTAATCTTTAACATACAGGATAGGAAACAAAGATAGCACTCCTATTTGAATGCTAATGTGTCAGTAATTTGAAAAGATTTCCTGTGACTAAGTTAAAAACATCTTATTAATGTATTATATAATTTTTGCTAGAGAAGCTAGATATCCTTCAGTGAGTAGAGTGATTTTTAAACCTTGGAGATGTGATTCCGTAAATAAGCAGAGGAAAGAAATACAAAAGCATGTAATGTATGTAAGATGTTCAGCACAGTGTCTGACAAATAATAAGTGTCCCACATAGTAGACGTTATTTTGAAATCCATTTAAATAAAAACATTTTCTTCTCCAAATTATATTGGCTAAATTAGCTCATATTTTTAACATTAAAGTATTTCTGCTAAAATAAGCTAAGTGTATTGTAAGTCTGTAGAAATGAGTCATCTAAATCTAAGAAAAAACCTTCTCATCTACAGACTACATACAATGATGCTGGCTTTTCAGCAAGACAAAATCCTCACTCATTAGCTACAATTACATTTACAATTCTGCATTTATGAAAGGACGGGGGTGTGCAGAAAGTACACTTACCTATTTTTGGAATGTTCTCAGAAGCCAAGGTTAAGATAATAAGAGGCTTCTTCTTAAACTCATTAAAATAACTAGAAAACTCTTTCCTTAGCATCATGACTAATCAAGGCTTACCTAGACTCGAAGGATTCTTTCATGGCTTTTGGTTCTTCAAAACTTGCCATGAGTTCTTTTTTTTTTTATTGGTAGGGGGCAGAGACAGAAAAGAGTGGAAGAGTTTTGCAACAGATTATCCTAAAATATTCCGGAGTTTCCTGAGGCTCTAAAATAAAAATATGCTCACTGTTCTTAATTCTCTTAAATATACATGTGTTTGTGTATAAAGAATAAAAATAACAAGAGTTTAAAATGTATTTATATACAAATTACAATGTGATTGGAACAGTCAATGTTTACTATTAAAAGGAGGATTCTGGGATCCCTGGGTGGCGCAGTGGTTTAGCGCCTGCCTTTGGCCCAGGGCGCGATCCTGGAGACCCGGGATCGAATCCCACGTCAGGCTCCCGGTGCATGGAGCCTGCTTCTCCCTCTGCCTGTGTCTCTGCCTCTCTCTCTCTCTCTCTGTGACTATCATAAATAAATAAAAATTAAAAAAAAATTAAAAAAAAATAAATAAAAGGAGGATTCTTGTTGAGACTGAATTAGTAAGAATGGTTAACAGGCCTCATTGAATTATTTTGCATAAATTCTCTAATTTAGCAAACTGGAGAGAAATCATCTTGATAGGTTTCTTGACATTTCATGTAGGTGGTTTTACTTGGGTGATATCAAGTCAGTCATTGGATTTCATCAAATTAGGCAAGGTATTAGACAGGTTACCGAAAAGACGAACACTTTACAAAGGGGAAGTAAAGGGTAGAGTGCTTGAGTTGACTGACTCAGTATGCTGACCCAAGTAGACTCCACAAGGATGTAGCACAAGCATATGCTGTACAGTCTTCATTGTTAATGACCTTTAGAGACTTTTCAATACTCACCACTACACTTTAGTAATCTTATAATTCATATCCAGCCACACAATTTACTATTCATAAGAACTCAGCAGGGCAGGGATATATATTACTCCAAGGCATGGCCTGGGGTGCAACTGCCATTTTAAGATAGAACTAAAGCTTCCAGAGATGCTCTACCCCCTGTGGCAGTCATTAACGAACCCACTGGCATCTCCCTTCTCTCCCCTCCGGGCACACAGGTGAGGTTGTCTTTCCTCACTCCCTTGAAATTAGGGAGTTAGTGGCCACGTGACTAGTTCTGAATACTGGTTGTGGCCACCCTGACATGTGTCACAATGTCAGCACTCCTCCCCTTGCTGTCGTGACCACCAGTGTTGCAGATGGTGGAGGTCCTGGGGGTGAGTGACAGAAGCAGGGTGTCTTGCCAATGTGGGATGGGCATGGAGCACCAGTGAGGAATCCACACTGAGCCCCTGAGGCTCCCAGTTGTTATGGCTACATCAGCCAGGCTGTCCTCACGAACAGACCTTCCGTGCCAGGAAAAGAGAGAATCCAGGTGGTGAGTTCTTAAAAGACATAGAGATGATATGTGCTGGGTGGCACAGTAAAATTTATTTTTCTTTATGATTTACACATAGTAATTAAACACACAAAAGAACAAACACTGTCAAGATGGCCATATGTAGCTTAGGAACTGACTGGTCCCAGTTCAATCATACAAATGTTCATTCAGCTTAAAAATGAGTTTCTTTTTAACATTTTTTTTTTTTTATAGTCCCCAAGGCTTGCACAGTTCAGTACAAATGTTTTTGTTATTTTGTTATTGTCAGGCACATGATGTTTATCAATTCCCAGGAAATGAATGAAATCAACAAAAACGTCCTGTGACGATTGAGCACAAATTTTACAGAAATAGATTTGATGACAGTTTGATAGTTCAGCTAACAGATCAATAAATGAAACATGAAACAATATTAACAAATTACATTTGTCTTAAGGATTTATTTCTTCTAAAATATTTACCATACTTCTTTGTGCAAGGGTTCCACTGACTTCTTTGGTTTTAAACATTATAGCCCTGTGTGTCCTAAATATATATAGTTCTATTTGTACCAAACATCGAGAATAAAAACATTAAACAAAATTTCAGAAGGTAAAAATGGAATTATTGCTTCAGTATAAAAAAGTGTCTGGGCCCATCTGGGTACTATTGCTATTATTGCTTTGCTTCTATTGGAAAACTATCCTGGAAATCAAGGAATGTATCCCATCACTACCTGCTGAAAGTATAATTTGGTTGTATATTATCATCTATTAATACGTCCCTCCCTTCACCAAAGCTATCCTAATCTTGTCCTTAAAAACAAAACAAAGTGAAACAGCATAAATAAATAAGCTTACCTGGGGATACAATAAATAAGCTACTAGAAATAAGAATAAAGAAGATTGTAACACAAAGCTCTTCAGTGCTGTACAATTAAACAATAGCTTCAGATTTTCAAGGTCTCTAAACACAGTGTTGGTTGTAGAACAGTTTTAGCGCTGATGAGCACCTGACAGATCTAGAGAGGAAGACATTTCTGTTGTTTTCACTATTTAAAGAATGAAAACCTAGAGGCTACAGTTGTAATTTCTGCCTTTTGGGAATTTACTAGGTATGTACCATCAACGGTTCTGGACTGCTGCCTAGTTGTAGAGCACAAATCTTAGGGATTTAGAAAAAAGACAGTAAGAATATTCCTTCAATTCTTAGTGGTTTCTTGGTCTCCAGAATAGTTAAACAAACAGAAAAAAAATGAGACTCAAAAGTTTTGCTGCCTTCTTTTCTTCGCATCCATCGCATCCAGAATGGGTTGTCTTTTTGCAGTGTATCTTTGACGAAGCTCTTCTATTTCTCGTTCCATCATGGGGTCCAGCGCTTTTAACCGCATCTGCAGTTCTTCTAAACTGAGATTTTTTAACTAGAAACAGAAAAAAAAAAAAAAAGAAGATATTAACACAAAATTATCTACAATAGGATAAAATCTAATGGGCTTTAGCATGAATATTTCAGCAGTCTTTACATCATCTTTGAAATGTAGTTCAACAATTAAAATGGGAATACCTTCTCTGAAGAACCAAGATACCACACCTTGTAAGAACCTTAAGTAATCTTGCAACAAAAGCAATAAAAAACTCTGCTTTTAGGAAAGAGCAGAGAGAAAAATAAGCTGATGAAAAGTATTTGTTTTTTTTAAAAAAAAAAGGCAGAAAGACAAATCCACCAGTGCCAACACACAGACATTCAGGATATGTTCCGAATATATCTACTCCAATCTCTCCTATCCTTTCCAGCTCTGGAGCACCGCCATAATTGTGAGTATTTGCAGAGATCACCCAAGAATGTGACAAGATTGAATACAGGTTAAATTAAGCATTCTATCTTGCATTTCACCAAGTGTTTAAATTTTAACTACCTGGTTAATCAGAAAATTAAATTATCTAGAATACTTTTGTCCCAAACATTTTGATATAATAAGGTTTTTAATTTATGAATCAAAATCCTGAGCCTGATGTAAACAAAGATGTGTAAATTCTGACATAAGCTTGGCTAATTTGAAGATATAGTGCCTATCAATTTTTCACTATGTATATTCTAGTTTGACAACAATGGTAAGATTTGACTAAATGGTATAGTTTGACCATAATGATTTAGTTAAATTATACTGCCTTCTGGAGGCAAGACCAGCACATCCTTTACTGGTTTTCTGTGTAACAGCAGGAAAGAAGCCTCATATATATGCAGGATGAGATCCATTCCACATAATGGGATTGGTGGCATCCTGAACTTTAGTGTAATTATTTGTATGTCACAACAGCAAGATATGGATTATCTCTTGAGAAACATATTTTAAGATATCCTGAAATATATAACCTAACACTTGGGTTTTTATCTTATTAACCTTAAAAAAAACCCTAAATCTCTTGTCTCCTTCAGAAACAATGGTGGCAGGTAGGTGGTTTTAAAAGGTCTGTTAGACGATAGTGATTTACAGAATGCTACTACATACTCAGCATCTTGGTAGGTATACTCTAAGGAAAGCAAAGAAGCACTAAACTACTTCCTTGCCTTAAGAAACTTACAAATTAGTCAGAAGGGTAAAGATCAGGAACTAGAAACACTTAGGACCTGACACAAGACCTTACTGGATGCGGGACAGATTACAGCGAGAGGTTCTCAGGCCCACAAATAAGCTTCGCAGGTGCAAAATTCTGCACGTTCATGCATACATTTTCCTGGGGAGAGTATCTATTATTGTGTGTGTGTGTGTTTTTTTTTAAACAGATTCCCAACAAAAAAAAGAGAAGCCTCATTATAAATTCAATGGAGAGCAGATTCCCTTTAGGGAGCAGGGACTGTGTTGGTCCTTGAAAAGGGCGGTGTCTCAGAGCAATGAGCAAGGCCCAAGGAGGAAGCCTCGCCATTGTGAAGAAGGACTAACGTCACTGCAGAACTGGGGGCTGGTGGGGTCCCAAGCCAGGCAAAGCAGGGTTTGGACTTCAGGGAGTCACGATCTGCTCTAGAGCAGAAGATTCTATGAGAGTAATTCAGACTTGGTTTTAATATGCTAAAAAATTTTGTTTTACTAAGAGAACTGTTTTTGTTATTTTATGAGTCAAGTCACTAAATGCTCTCATTACTTTATAGTCAACATGTCAATTTTAACAAAAAAAGTTATTTTTCAGCTTGATCCTCCATTTTACTCACCTTATCTGTCCCTGAGTTACTCTTGGTTCTAAAAATCAAATTTATTCACAACTGAAAAAGATTTGTTGCCACTGAGGATACTGATAAGAATGAGTCACAGGCTCTGAAGGAAATTCAAAAGAGGATTTCCAAAAATATAGGCATGACAGTGTTACGGGAAAATGTAAATGGGCTCCCAGGATGAGAACTCTGAAGGTGAGCACCACTTGCCTTGGTATATGAAAAGTTCTGGCATATATACAAAATATGCCCTATTCTGGTATACATATAAAATATGCCTTATCATGAAAAGAAGCTAGCTTACTGTATCATACCATCATATGCATTTATATACAATGCATTGTATTGCATATTATATTCCTTCTTCATTAATTTTTAATCCAAATATTAATCATGCATCTGTTAGATGGTCAAGGATGTTCAAGTCTCTGGGGGGATAAAGAATAAGCCAACAGGGGATCTCAGGACTTTCTAAACTGTATGTACAGGTGATGGTGAGATGAAGGGCCAATACAGACCACACACAGCTATATTTTCCCAGGAAAGACACACTTGGGTGCTATCTACATAAGATCCAATTTCACTTTGTCTCTTTTTCAGCCCATGTTAATCTTCCCATCTCTGAATTTCTATATAACATTAATAATTTAAACAATATAATTTTTAATTATATTTATAATTATAATTATATTTAATTATATTATTATATTTATATATATATTTATATATATATTATTATATTTATAATTATATTTAATTATAAACAATATAATTTGTTTAATAATTTAAACAATATAATTTAGTATTTGATTCTAGTCATTTATTATTTCATAATTCATTTTTATGCATGAGTTTCATGTCTCCATGCTAGACATTCCAAAAATTATTTAAACTTTAGAGACTGTACACACACGTAGAAACTATAAAACTGTACTGCTACATATCATGGCATAAAGATAGGTAAGCAGAAAAAAAGACTCAAAGGAATGGGTTACTCAGTAATTAGGAGAAAGAACATCAAACAAAGCAAACAGTTTTGCATTAAGATATTCCTGTAGATATCTTATGCTACCTAACTGGGGCAAATTATCAAGTTTATAAATATTATATTATAGTAGTGGACTGAATTCAGAGATAGAAGGCAAGTTTTACTCCTGTAATCAACTGTAATATTTTCAATATGTAAAATTTGTGACAAACAGATCTGTGATGTTGGAGAACCATTAGTAGTATTGTTAGTGAATTAGGTGTTCCATATAAGTAAGTTCATGAAGTATCTAAATCTTAGTTTTTTAAGTGGTAAAAACTTTGCTTTAACCATTTTGAAGAGAAAATCTTTATAAATACTTTTTTTTTTTTAAAGATTTATCTATTTATTCATTCAGAGAGAGCGAAGAGAGAGGCAGAGACACAGGCAGAGGGAGAAGCTGGCTCCACGCAGGGAAGCCCGATGCGGGACTCGATCCCGGGTCTCCAGGATCACACCCCGGGCTGCAGGCGGCGCTAAACCGCTGCGCCACGGGGGCTGCCCTCTTTATAAATACTTTACAGAATATGTTGCCTTCTAAAGCAGAGAGTACAGGACCTAAAGCAACTTTCCCTTGATGATGAATCACCATCATTAATTTCTATTACTAATCTGTGCTGTATGTTAATTTTCTCTCCCCTTTTTGGCTTATTTATCTTCATTTGAAAGAAAGTTGCCAGCTCCTTTTCATGGCCTTCATTAGACATATATCATTCTCTCTTTACTTCAAGCTTATTTATCTGTTGGGAACCAGAAAAGCAATTAATCCTCTAAGGCATTACACTAAATAAGAATAATATATTAAAGAAAGCCTGAGACTGTTTTAGGAAAGAAAGAGCATGGTTTTAGTGCTGAACTTTGTTAACACCTGTTTCTAGTGTTTTTCTTATAATCTGATTTCAGATTTGTGGCTCTAGAAGGTCAAGGTTACAGGAAATCAGACACCTATGTATGAAACATAAATAGTTGTATTTTCAGGTATGCTGTCAGAGAAATCCTGAGTACTCATTAATTAAAATATTTATTGATATTTTCTATGGACCAAGCACTGTGTGTACAGAGATGAATAAAATACTCTACCTCCACAAAAAACTTAAAATCTAGCTGGGAAGACGTCTATACATAGCTAATTCTCTGAAGGATGGGGACACTGAGAAGATAGGAAACAAGAGGGGAAAATGGAAGGAGCATGAGAAGAAACATGTAAGGTGCACAAATGCCTGGCATCCTTGGAGATGGCAGATGGCCACTGGGATGTGGGGCAGACTCATGGGAGGACAGGAGTCAGGAGAGGAAACAGGGAGGAGAGCTAATGGCCGTAAGCATGCTGCTACAAACTTTCCGTAGCCAAGAAAGAAATGCTAGATAATTCTGAATATGATTGGTGACAGAATCACGTATGAGATAGAAAAATATATCCAACAGCAGGTATAGAAAATGGATAGGCAGGGATCCCTGGGTGGCGCAGCGGTTTGGCGCCTGCCTTTGGCCCAGGGCATGATCCCGGAGACCCCGGATCGAATCCCACGTTGGGCTCCCGGTGCATGGAGCCTGCTTCTCCCTCTGCCTCTGTCTCTGCCTCCCTCTCTCTCTCTGTGTAACTATCATAAATTAAAAAAAAAAAAAGAAAATGGATAGGCATGGGGGGAAGATGGAGGTATAGGAAGGCCTGTGATAGGTCTCTAGACTGCAACAGAGAGGATGAGGCTTGGACTAGGAGAAAGGAAGTGGAGATTGAGAAGGGAGGGAGCTGGGAGACTGGGAAGCAGAACTGGTAAGGCTTTCTTTGTGGAGTGATTATGAAAGATCAGGAAGAGGGAAGGGCTAGGGTAACTCTGCCTTCAAGCTAGGGTGATGGGATTGTCACCATTAATAAGGTAGGGGAGTAAATAAAATTGAGTTTTAGTCTCGTTGAGTTTGGCAGATGAACAAAGCACTGAGGTGGAGATGTTAGATATGGAGTATAATTTGGAGGTTTGGAGCTCAGGGAGAGATGAAAGCTACAGATGTAAGGAATCATCAGCATTGAGGCTATAATGGAAGCCCTTGATGACGACAGGATTATCCAGAATGAAGTTTTCTCCTTCATCTTACAATTTGACTATGGTGTCCAACAACAGAAAATCATCCCCAAACTTCAGCATTTGTGATCAGAGGCTCTTCTCATTTTGTTAATAGAAGGAAAATACCAGTAGATTCTAAATAACTAGATTATGGTGTCACCTAGACAAAAATAAATAAATAAATAAATAAATAAATAAATAAATAAATAAATAAATAAAAGTGAAGTTAACTGATAGAACTTTTTACTTTTTATATAGAGTGGGTATGATTTATAGACATGAACTTCTGGCTGGGTTTTGACTTATGATTAAGCCCTAATAACATATATTTAGCACTCTGTATTTCTGTAGCTACTGAACCTCCCACAGGCATGAAAATGTTTTGGGGAGGAAAATGCGACAGAAGCAGCTTTCCAATCTCTTGGAGAGCAGTACTGCTTGATGGCTTAGTAGTAAATAGGGTCACAAACCAGATAAAATTTTATGGACACTCATAATGATAAAAATGATCCTATAATATTAAACAATCACTATCACCCTTTTAGAATACTAATCCAAAGTAAAACAATTTTGGGAGCTAATGAGGATAATATTAGAAGGAAAAGTTGAACTTCCTGAATTATCAATATTATTGTGACAAAAGTTTCATTCACCAAAATTAGGTTTCTTGAAAATCTTCACAAAAAACGAAGGGAAATCACTTTAGAATTGTTATGTTTGTGGGTCAACAGAGTTTGTGGTAAATTAACTTGAATTTATATTTTTTTAAATATAGCAAAGAAATGTTACTTATGAACCATCTTTCTACAATACAAGGAATTCAAAGCAGCTGTAACTACCATAGCCATCTGTCAGATGACTAAGTTCAAAATAAATTCAGAGTAAACCAGAGTTGGAGTATCACATCTTGGTCTACATTTTTCAGTTTAAAGTTCCGTAAGTGAAGTCAGTAAAGAGAATTTCAAGATATGCATACATTGTGGTTTTTAGTGAACAAATGTACAAAAATGAGTAATTCATCCAGAAATGGCCTTTATATGTTCTAGGCTAATTCTATTTAATGAAACTTGGTTTTGAATTTAATGATAACACAGAACTTGCACAACTAACCATGAGTCTTAAATTTTCAGGTCTTAACATTCTGAAAGAATACTGTAGTTTGACAATCATTATAAACATTATAGAACTTGATTAAGTGACTAAATGAGCTGACATGCAGTAAGAGAAAGGGCCTGAAAGCAAAGACAGAACTTCTTCAAATACACAGAGAAATGGAGAAGAGTTTTCAGAACAATATGGTTTTATTACCTCAGGCAATGTTTTTCTATTCACAAGAAGTTTTGCTTTTCTTGGACATTTGAAACGACAAATATCAGGGGGCAAGACATATTAAGGGCACAGTATAAAATCAATTTCTATAAAAAGAGTTTAAACTGAGGTCAGGTAAATTGAATCATACGGACCTCTGAGAAACACACTGGAATCTGGGACTATTAAACACCACTGCAACATATGAACAAAGCATTGTTTAACATGAGTATAAACTATAAGGTTGGGTTATGAGTTAAACCTTGCAGAATCTTACTGCAAAAGTAAACCTCAGAGATGACCTACTTTAGCTTCCTTGTTTTTGGTGAGAAAATGGGAGCCAGGTTGTTCAAAGTTACAGACCTGGATGATGATAGAGATAGGACCTGACCTCGATGGAGATCAATGTATTTTTTTTTTCATTATACCAAGTTTGATATTTTTTAAAATTTGTTTTTATTGATGTTCAATTTGCAACATATACTATAACACCTAGTGCTAATCCCATCACGTGCCCTCCTCAGTGCCCATCACCTAATCACCCCATCCCCCACCTACTTCCCCTTCTGCAACACTTTGTTCATTTCCCAGAGTTAGTAGTCTCTCATAGTTTGTCTCCCTTTCTGATTTTTCCCACTCAGTTCCCCTCCTGTCCCTTATAATCCCTTTCACTATTTCTTATATACCAAGTTTGATGTTTTGTTTTTGTTTTTGTTTTTTAAGTTTGATGTTTTTAATCTAGCACTGTCAGAGTGTTCCAAGTGTTTGAGTCATCACAAATGGGGGTGGGGGTGTGTGTGCTGCTAAGAAATTTCTAGGGTCTTCAACCTGAGCTGAAAGGGAAAATGGTTTGTAAGTGTTCAGCTGTGAAGTCCACAGTGAAGAGAAAACCTTGCAGATGACATTTTTTTTTGTTTTTGTTTTTTTTTTTTGATGACATTTTTATAGAGCAGTTTTTTTTAGAATGAAATAAACTGCAGAAATTTAGCAAAAGGTAGAATTACCATCGTCTTTAAGTTTCAGGATAGTTGGTAGACTAGGATTTCCCAGCTCTTGTTTAAAACAAGTCAGACTCTAAATAAAAATCCCAACTTCTAAACAATAATTTAATGATGAGTAGTTTATAGGTTGTTTATAAGTTAAATGAAAAAGTCAAAACTACTTTTCAATAGAAGTCAACATTTGTCTGAAAATTGGTACAGTTTGGTACATAAGTGACAGCTTGAATGTGCAGACCGTTTTGTTAATAATCGTCCTGGATTATCACATTTCATCTGGGAGTAAGAAGATTACAGGTAAATATCCAAAAAAATTATATTTAACAGTATCCCTTAAAAAAGGAAACAAAAAAAAAAAAAGGAAACAAAATCCAAATAAAAGATGTGCAAATTACTAACTAGCTCTTGCATAAAACAGCAACATAACCCAATGACATGAGAAGATAGAAAATGAGATTAAGTCTTATAAACTGATAATTTTGATAGTTTAAACTTTTAGTCATTAGGATGATTTCTAAACACTATGAGAAGCATTGAAAAACTGCTAGTTACTGGTCAGGAAGAGTAGTCACTAACATTAGAACTTTCTGCAAGTTTATATATCCAATCTAATATAAAGACCTAGGATATCACATTCAAGTGATAAGACTGAATTACTTTCCAAAATAATATCGTCTTAGGAGCTCTTGGAGGAAAACACTTAGATTTTTTTTTATATTATTTTGTTTTGTCAAAAATAGTCCTAATTACATGAGAGTTTTAAAAAACTCTCAAAAAGTAGCAGAAACAAGATTATAAAGTTTTTAAATGCATAAATGTGGTAACATTCAAGACTTAATGGGTCTACAAGTTGCTGGTATAATCAGTCTGTCAAAATAAACAAGACACCATCATAATGAAGCAGTCTTATATATTAATGTTAACACATTTAGTCAAATAGTCAATCAAGAAAATCCTGTACAAGGTTTGCTGTGTTTACTGGGAAAACAAACTCTTCCTAGCAACTGTTTAAATAAACTTCACAGATGCTACACACCTTATTAGTGGCTTGTGATTAAAAAAATATGGATTGTTAATACTGTATCCTGACTCATCTATTTTCCCATCTGCTAGCAATTCTAACAATATGAACTATCAACAGAATGGCTAACAACAATAATTTTCTATGGCAATTTTGATGCTGAATTGCCTATAGCACTTTTTTAAGATTTACCAGTGCATGCCTCAGACTGTTTTGAGTTGTTTATGGCCTAGAGCAACATACTCCTTTCCCCCCTAATATTTCATTTTAGCTCAAATTTTTACTGTGTTGAACAGAATCTGGTTTGGTTTTACAAATGCCACACTTATTTGGTTAACAATGAAAGTAGGAAATACACCAAAGAAAGTACTAGCAAAAAATCAGTCAAGGCCACTGATTAGTTTAGATATATTTAAACAGGTAAGGGACCTTCTTCCAAAGAACTGAACAACAGGGACAATGGGTACGACACTTAAAAACACTTAAAATATCAAAAAGTAAGGCATTTCCTGATTTAATTTCTGCTCCAAGAAGAACAGAATAAAATAAAAGAGCTCTCAAATCAATCCAAATACTATAAAGCCTGCTAAAGAAAAGCATACATATACATTTAAAATACACATTTACAAAAATAATGAAGATTGTGACAATTTCAGACAATTGACATACTAGAGAATAAAACTGGAATTCTTCACTATAAATCCCTTGTAAAACATGCCCTTAAAAGCTGCATTAATATTAATCTACTGGCAGAGCCTTCTCCCCAAAATAGGTGCTATTTACCTACCTGGAGGGAGGATTATATGTAATGTTTGAGCTGAGTGGCCCCCATCTTCTGCTGATTGACTGAATGACTATTAATATTTTGGGACTCTAACTAGAAAATGCCATGAAGCATCTGTTTAATCTCAGAGCATCTAGAGTAAATTTAAGACATTTAGATTTTATTTGCATTCCCAAAGAAAAGGGGGAAAACCATTTCTTGTGGGTATCAGTAGAGAAGAGAGAAGTACCAACTACTGATCATTTACAAAAAGTGAGACACTGTCCTAGGTCCTGGGCATTAAGTCATTTAATCCTAGCAATTACCTTATGGGGTAGATATTACCAACCCTATTTTATAGGTCAGGACACCCAGAAAGACCAAGTGATCCACCTGAAGTCACACAGCTGGGAATGTTCATGTTCACTCACAGACTACATCAAACCCCCTAATATAATTTGGGATTGAAGCCTACTAAGAGCTGTTTCTTAGGTCTCCCAAGAACCACAAGCACTTCAAAATCCAGATATCATATGAAACAGTTTCTAACAGATTATTTATAAATTAAAAATAGGGAAACACTTTTATTAAAAATACTGCCTTTCCTGTCAGAATATTTTATGTCATTAATGTATTTTAGCTATAATTGGCCTTACAAAATAAATGCATGTAGGTTTAAGCATTTAATTCAATCAGCTCTCTAGCAAAATAAACACATTTCTACATAGTGATGTGGGATAAATGCCATAATTTTTTCAATAACAGATACGCCATGACAAAATCAACAAGATGTGTCCCCTTGACACAGAAGCAGGACTTTGCTTATGCCCTACTCAGACTGCCCCATCATTGCTTTGGTGTTGTGTTCAGCTTCGATCTAGCAATGAGCTATGAGCTGATGAGCACTACTACAGTTATCCTGACCTGGAGAGATCTGAGCCATCCATACGGAAAAACAAATGATGAAATTTTAGTTGCATTCCTCAATAGCAGTTGAACACCCATTCCTTATATGCTTTTCAGTTTCTAGTAGTAGTTTTGCCTGCTAAAAATATCAGGAAAAAGTTAATTCATGCATAGCTCTGCTATATTGTAAGCAGCTCTAAAATTCTAGGCTCAACACAACAAAATCTGAGCATATCAAAACCAAACTACTAATTAAATCTTTCTAGATCTGTTAAGGGGCAGATGACCCTTCTCTCAGTGATTCTGATAAATACTTGGAATATTTTAAGACATTGATTAAGCTATAAATGAGATTAACAAATGAAGTGATTATATATATTGTTTCTTTAAAAATTAACTATACGACTAGTTCTGGAAGAAAATAAATTTTTAGAAAACAGTTCTTAAAATATATCTGTAATCAGCTTATTGGGCAAATTTTTATGTAACTATAATATAAACTTAAAAGAGTTTCATTTTTCTCCAATCATACTCTTTTAGCTGTGCTATGCTAGATTTCCCTGACACATCTCTTAAGGAATCTTGGGCAGATCTCACTGATTTCTGGTCACTTTTAGTTTTATGCCCCGATAAATTATAAACTCCCTCCCTTCCTTCTATTAGCTTGCACAGAGAAACCAAGAGGTTGTAGTGGGAAGAGACGCTGTCTGCATCTAGAACCTTCTCTCCATCTCTTTTCAAGGTCTAGCTCCTCCAGTGCTAGGAGTTGGGAAGGAAACCAGGATCCTGTGATAGACATGTTACTTCTCAGTGCAAGGAGCTTTCAGTCTCTGGTTTGGTTGATTACTGGTGGTCTGTGCAGAAGGGGTGTGTGCAGGTTTCCTGATATGGTGGCTGGTATTACTCTGGTGCTCTCATCTCTTGGAGGTGGGCAGGTCTCTGGATGGGGTATTGTCTCCTCTGACCTGAAAGCCCCCTTGACAGTATTATGATGTCTGATCTCTGTTTTTAGAGTCAGAGAGACCACAGAGGTTGTTCTCTAGATTCTCCAGGGCCCCCAGAGACCCAAGGGGAGAGGCCCCCCTGATCTCTTCTTTCTAAGCACAGTCCCCCATAGCCTATAGTTATCCTGAAGGCCTTGGCTCTACCTGCTAAAGTCTCCTACCTACAGAACTCTTTGGGAGAGAAATAGACATCATCCCCCCCCCCCCAAATATCTTTTCTTTATGTCTATGTTAACATATCCCCCAGACTCCCAGGAACTTATTCACAAGCTCTGCTCTAGTAGCAAATCAGTGGGTCTGTAGGTTCAATCAGCTTAGCAAGCAGCTGGCTGGGAGAGTAGATGCCAGTCTCTCTTTCCTGTAGACACCACCAATTTCTAATAACAGGCTCAATAGCCAATAACAGAAATTGGTGTACCAGCAGACTGGCATCTACTATCCCAGCCAGTTGCTTGCTAAGACATCCCCCCACATCCAACTCTAATCTAAGCAAGAAGAGTGGTATTTTCTTCTTCCATGAGACCACCAGATTATGAATTCCATAAGGATAGGAACTTTTGCAATAGCCGAATCCCCAGTGCCTAGAATACTACCTGCAACAGGTACCTAATAAATATTTACTAAATGAATGAAAGATGGTGGGACTCTTGTAAATTCTGGAGAGAGGTGTCTGCTTTCAGTTATTCTCTCCTCAGAATATGGGGGGCATACTGCCGTCTTCAGCTATGTGCCCCCGTGCTAATGTGTGGCAACAGCAAAAGTCCCTTTGAACATTGTAGCACATAGCTGTTAACTCTTAAAAAAAAAGTGTGTGTGTGTGTGTGTGTGTGTGTGTAGGGGAGACAACTTAAGTAAAGAAAAATCGGTATTATCCAGCATATTTCATTTATTTCTGCTACAGGATAGTCTCATGCTCCATTACATGTTTATTTCACAAGTCTGATAGATTTTATTTTTATAAAGATTTTATTTATTTATTCATAGAGACACAGAGAGAGGCAGAGACACAGGCAGAGGGAGAAGCAGGCTCCATGCAGAGAGCCTGATACAGGACTTGATCCAGGGTCTCCAGGATCACGCCCTGGGCTGCAGGCGGCGCTAAACTGCTGCGCCACTGGGGCTGCCCTGATAGTAGATTTTGATTTTAATTCATTCTTTTCTAGAAAAATGGCTTCTGTCAAAAAATTCTTCAAAATGATAATAAATATCATAGCTTACTCTTTTGGCTAACATGCACTGAATGAAGGATAGATTTCTTACTAATATCACCCAG
The DNA here is from genome assembly GCF_011100685.1 of Canis lupus familiaris. Taxonomy (NCBI): domain Eukaryota; kingdom Metazoa; phylum Chordata; class Mammalia; order Carnivora; family Canidae; genus Canis; species Canis lupus. The sequence goes on from NC_049234.1 coordinate 767,468, forward strand.
TGCAACCATTTATACAATTTTCTACTGCAGCAATGTCACACTACTTAGTCTGACAATTTAAATTGTAACCAGTTTCATGCCATAAAGTAGCAAAATTTACTTTGCCAAATCTATAAAAAGAGTTTTAAAATAAAATAGAGCTCAGCTGAAAACCAGAAATCATGAAACTCAGATTGCGATAATTTTTTTTTCTTTTTGGACATTTTTAATTTTTATTAATTGGAGTTCAATTTGCCAACATAAAGCATAACACCCAGTGCTCATCCCGCCAAGTGCCCCCCCCAGTGCCCATCACCCCATCACCCCAACCCCCGCCCACCTCCCTTTCCAGTACCCCTTGTTCATTTCCCAGAGTTAGGTGTCTCTTATGTTTTGTCACCCTCACTGATATTTTCATTCATTTTCTCTCCATTCCCCTTTATTGCCTTTCCCTAATTTTCATATTCCCCAAATGAATGAGACCATATAATGTTTGTCCTTCTCCGATTGACTTATTTCACTCAGCATAATACCCTCCAGTTCCATCCACGTCGAAGCAAATGGAGGGTATTTGTCGTTTCTAATGGCTGAGTAACATCCCATTGTATACATAAACCACATCTTTTATTTATTTATTTATTTATTTATTTATTTATTTATTTATTAATTTATTATTTTTTATTGGTGTTCAATTTACCAACATACAGAATAACCCCCAGTGCCCGTCACCCACTCACTCCCACCCCCCGCCCTCCTCCCCTTCTACCACCCCTAGTTCGTTTCCCAGAGTTAGCAGTCTTTACGTTCTGTCTCCCTTTCTGATATTTCCCACACATTTCTTCTCCCTTCCCTTATATTCCTTTTCACTATTATTTATATTCCCCAAATGAATGAGAACATATACTGTTTGTCCTTCTCCGACTGACTTACTTCACTCAGCATAATACCCTCCAGTTCCATCCACGTTGAAGCAAATGGTGGGTATTTGTCATTTCTAATGGCTGAGTAATATTCCATTGTATACATAGACCACATCTTCTTTATCCATTCATCTTTCGTTGGACACCGAGGCTCCTTCCCCAGTTTGGCTATCGTGGCCATTGCTGCTAGAAACATCGGGGTGCAGGTGTCCCGGCGTTTCATTGCATTTGTATCTTTGGGGTAAATCCCCAACAGTGCAATTGCTGGGTCGTAGGGCAGGTCTATTTTTAACTGTTTGAGGAACCTCCACACAGTTTTCCAGAGTGGCTGCACCAGTTCACATTCCCACCAACAGTGTAAGAGGGTTCCCTATTCTCCGCATCCTCTCCAACATTTGTTGTTTTCTGCCTTGTTAATTTGCCCCATTCTCACTGGTGTGAGGTGGTATCTCATTGTGGTTTTGATTTGTATTTCCCTGATGGCAAGTGATGCAGAGCATTTTCTCATGTGCTTGTTGGCCATGTGTAGGTCTTCTTTGGTGAAATTTCTGTTCATGTCTTTTGCCCATTTCATGATTGGATTGTTTCTTTGCTGTTGAGTTTAAGAAGTTCTTGATAGATCTTGGATACTAGCCCTTTTATCTGATAGGTCATTTGCAAATATCTTATCCCATTCTGTAGGTTGTCTTTTAGTTTTGTTGATGGTTCCTTTGCTGTGCAGAAGCTTTCTTATCTTGAAGAAGTCCCAATAATTCATTTTTGCTTTTGTTTCCCTTGTCTTCGTGGATGTATCTTGCAGGAAGTTGCTGTGGTCAAGTTCAAAAAGGGTGTTGCCTGTGTTCTCCTCTAGGATTTTGATGGATTCTTGTCTCACATTTAGATCTTTCATCGATTTTGAATGTATGTTTGTGTACGGTGAAAGAGAGTGGTCTAGTTTCATTCTTCTGCATGTGGATGCCCAATTTTCCCAGCACCATTTATTGAAGAGACTGTCTTTTTTCCAGTGGATAGTCTTTCCTGCTTTATCGAATATTAGTTGACCATAAAGTTGAGGGTCCACTTCTGGGTTCTCTATTCTGTTCCATTGATCTATGTGTCTGTTTTTGTGCCAGTACCACACTGTCTTGATGACCACAGCTTGTAGTACAACCTGAAATCTGGCATTGTGATGCCCCCACTATGGTTTTCTTTTTTAATATTCCCCTGGCTGTTCGGGGTCTTTCTGATTCCACACAAATCTTAAGATGATTTGTTCCAACTCTCTGAAGAGAGTCCATGGTATTTTGATAGGGATTACATTAAATGTGTAAATTGCCCTGGGTAACATTGACGTTTTCACAATATTAATTCTGCCAATCCATGAGCATGGAATATTTTTCCATCTCTTTGGGTCTTTCCTCAATTTCTTCCAAAAGTGTTCTGTAGTTTTTAGGGTATAGATCCTTTACCTCTTTGGTTAGGTTTATTCCCAGGTATCTTATGCTCTTGGGTGCAACTGTAAATGGGATTGACTCCTTAATTTCTCTTTCTTCAGTCTCGTTGTTAGTGTAGAGAAATGCCACTGATTTCTGGGCATTGATTTTGTATCCTGTCACACCCCCGAATTGCTGTATGAGTTCTAGCAATTTTGGGGTGGAGTCTTTTGGGTTTTCTAAGTACAGTATCATGTCATCTGCGAAGAGGGAGAGTTTGACTTCTTCTTTGCCAATTTGAATGCCTCTTATTTCTTTTTGTTGCCTGATTGCTGAGGGCTAGGACTTCTAGCAGTGGTGAATAGCAGTGGTGAGAGTGGACATCCCTGTCATGTTCCTGATCCTAGGGGAAAGGCTCCCAGTGTTTCCCCATAGAGAATGATATTTGCTGTGGGCTTTTCGTAGATGGCTTTTAAGATGCTGAGGAATGTTCCCTCTATCCCTACACTCTAAAGAGTCTTGATCAGGAATGGATGCTGTATTTTGTCAAATGCTTTCTCTGCATCTATTGAGAGGATCATATGGTTCTTGGTTTTTCTCTTGCTGATATGATGAATCACGTTGATTGTTTTATGAGTGTTGAACCTGCCTTGCATCCTGGGGATACATTCCACTTAGTCATGGTGAATAATCTTCTTAATGTACTGTTGGATCCTAGTGGCTAGTATCTTGTTGAGAATTTTTGCATCCATGTTCATCAGGGATATTGGTCTATAATTCTCCTTTTTGGTGGGGTCTTTGTCTGGTTTTGGAATTAAGGTGATGCGGCCTCATAGAACGAGTTTGGGAGTACTCCATCTCTTTCTATCTCTCCGAACAGCTTTAGTAGAATAGGTATTATTTCTTCTTTAAACATTTGATAGAATTGCCCTGGGAAGCCATCTGGCCCTGGACTTTTGTGTCTTGGGAGGTTTCTGATGACTGCTTCAATTTCCTCCCTGGTTATCGGCCTATTCAGGTTTTCTATTTCTTCTTGTTCCAGTTTTGGTAGATTGTTGTTTTCCAGAAATGCGTCCATTTCTTCTAGGTTGCCTAATTTATTGGCATATAGCTGCTCATATTATGTTTTTATTTTTTTATTTTATTTTATTTTATTTTATTTTTTTTTTTTTCATATTATGTTTTAAAAATTGTTTGTATTTCCTTGGTGTTGGTGGTGATCTCTCCTTTCTCATTTATGATTTTATTAATTTGAGTCTTTTCTCTCTTCTTTTTAGTAAGGCTGGCTAATGGCTTATCTATCTTATTAATTCTTTCAAAGAACCATCTCCTGGTTTTGTTGATCTGTTCCACAGTTCTTCTGGTCTCTATTTCATTGAGTTCTGCTCGAATCTTTATTAATTCTCTTCTTCCACTGGGTGTAGGATCTATTTGCTGTTCTTTCTCCAGCTCCTTTATGTGCAAGGTTAGCTTGTGTATTTGAGTTCTTTCCAGTTTTTGGATGGATGTTTGTATTGCGATGTATTTCCCCTCAGGACTGCTTTTTCTGTATCCCAAAGATTTTGAATGGTTGTATCTTCATTATCATTAGTTTCCATGAATCTTTTAAATTCTTCTCTAATTTCCTGGTTGACCCTTTCATCTTTTAGCAGGATGGTCTTTAACCTCCATGTGTTTGAAATCCTTCCAAATTTCTTCTTGTGATTGAGTTCTAGTTTCAAAGCATTATGGTCTGAAAATATGCAGGGGACAATCCCAATCTTTTGGTATTGGTTAAGACCTGATTTGTGACCCAGTATGTGGTCTATTCTGGAGAAAGTTCCATGTGCACTTGAGAAGAATGTGTATTCAGTTGCGTTTGGATGTACAGTTCTGTAAATATCTGTGAAATCCATCTGGTCCAGTGTATCATTTAAAACTTTTGTTTCTTTGGAGATGTGCTTAGAAGATCTATCCATTGCAGAAAGCACCATGTTCAAGTCTCCCAGTGTAAGTGTATTATTATCTAAGTATGTCTTAATTTTGGTTATTAATTGATATACTTGGCAGCTCCCACATTAGGGGCATAAATATTCATGATTGTTAGATCCTCTTGTTGGATAGATCCTTTAAGTATGATATAGTGTCCCTCTTCATCTCTTACTACAGTCTTTGGAATAAACTTTAATTTATCTGATATGAGGATGGCTACCCCTGCTTTCTTTTGAGGACTGTTTGAATGGTAAATGGTTCTCCAACCTTTTATTTTCAGGCTGGAAGTGTTCTTAGGTCTAAAATGAGTCTCTTGTAGACAGAAAATAGATGGGTCTTGCTTTTTTATTCAGTCTGAAACCCTGTACCTTTTGGTGGGATCATTAAGCCCATTCATGTTCAGAGTTACTATTGAAAGATACTTCGGGTCATCATAATACCTATTCAGTCCCTGTTTTTGTGTATGGTTTCCTTGGACTTCCTCTTTCTTTTACAGAGTCCCCCTCAATATTTCTTGCAGAGCTGGTTTGGTGGTCACATATTCTTTCAGTCTCTGCCTATCTTGGAAGCTCTTTATCTCTCCTTCTATTTTGAATAAGAGCCTTGCGGGATAGAGTATTCTTGGCTGCATATTCTCTGAATATATCTTTCCAGCCCTTTCTGGCCTGCCAGGTCTCTGTGGAGAGGTCTGCTGTGAACCTAATACTTCTCCCCATAAAGGTTAGGGATTTCTTGTCTCTTGCTGCTTTAAGGATCTTCTCTTTATCTTTGGAATTTGCAAGTTTCACTCTGAAATGTTGGGATGTTGAATGGTTTTTATTGATTTTAGGGGGGTGGGAATCTCTCTATCTCCTGGATCTGAATGCCTGTTTCCCTCCCCAAGTTAGGGAAGTTCTCAGCTATGATTTATTCAAACACTTTCTGGTCCTCTGTCCCTTTCGGCACCCTCTGGAACCCCAATTAAACGTAGATTTTTCATTCTGAGGCTGTCATTTATTTCCCTTAACCTTTCCTCATGATTTTTTAATTGTTTTTCTCTTTTTTCCTCTGCTTCCTTCCTTGCCATCAACTTGTCTTCTATGTTACTCACTCATCCTTCTACCTCAGTAACCCTCGTCGTTAGGACCTCCAGGTTGGATTGCATCTCAATTGATTTTTAATTTCGGCCTTATTAGATCTAAATTCTGCAATCATGAAGTCTCTTGAATCCTTTATGCTTTTTTCCAGAGCCACCAGTAGCTTTATAATTGTGCTTCTGTATTGGCTTTCTGACATCAAATTGTAATCCAAATTCTGTTAACTCTGTGGGAGAGAGGACTGTTTCTGATTCTTTCTTTTGTGGTGAGTTCTTCCTTCTAGTCATTTTGTGCAGTGCAGAGTGGTTAAAAACAAGTTGTACTGGAAAAAGGAAGGAAAAAGAGAGAGAAAAAAAGGGAGGAAAACAAACAAACAAAAAACAAAAAAACAAGGAGGGTATCCTCTGATTCTATATACTGTAAATCCCTCCACTTCCCCTGGAGCGTTCCAGCGCTGCTCAGTGCAGAACTTGCTCTTCCCCTGTCCTTCCACCTGGTCTTCTGGAGTAGGGGCCTGCTGTGCTGACTCTCAGGTGTGTACCTGGGGGAGGTGCCCCGCCCCCTGCAGGTGCACGGCTCAGTGGGAGCTGTTTATCCTGTGAGGCCTCTGCTCCCTGGCAGTCCCGCTCCATCCCAGGCACAAGGTGACACCAGGAGAAACAACAACAGTGGCGGAGGCCAGCTCTCCAGTCCTAGAGTCAGTTCCCGCAGTAACTACCGTAGTCTCCCAGTCCGCAGGGACCTGGATGCTCTGGGGGAGGGGGGTGCTGATCTGCACAGCTCATGGCCCCAGGCGGCAGAAGCATCCTCAGTGTCTTGTGTCCTCCCGGCCTCCGCCTGTTCCAAGGGGAGCGCTGGATCCTGGTCTGTGTCCCCTGGTGCCCTGGGCTCCAGGGCCCGCGCTGCTGCCCCAGCTGCTCTTGGGGCTGCGCAGCCCCCTCTGCTCGGAACTGCTGCCTGAACAGCTGCGATAATTTTTTAAATAGTGAAGCAATACCTACAAATAAGCAGGATTCCTAATACTTTAGTTTTGAGGCATCTACATCTATAGGTCTTTTAAAATACTTCAGAATAAGAATCAGGTCTGATAGCTATTTACAAAACAACAGGAACTCAAAATATAGCAAAATGTTTTTTAAAAACTTAGCAAAAGTAAATTTTGATAAAATTATTCATCCTTGCTTGCCACCTGAGCCTTAGAAAATAAAACTGACCAAAAGGGTAACATTTTAACATAATTATTTATTTTAGATAGGCATGATTTGTGGCTGAAATAGTATTTTAAATTTCCCAGATATTAACAGATAAATCTACAAATTCAATTAAAACCCCATGAAGATATTCAGGGATTTAAAACAATAAAGGGTTAGCACCTGGATGGTGTCTCAGTCAGTTAAGTGTCTAACTCTTGATTTTGGCTCAGATGATAGTCTCAGGGTCATGAGATTGAGCCTTCCATCTGACTCTGTGCTGAGTGGGGAGCCTGCTTAAGATTCTCCTTCTGCCCACTCCCTCCTTCTCTAAAAAACTAAACTAAACTAACTAAACTAAACTAAAAATAAAAAAGCATAGGAGGGCTCTTAGAAAATGTTAACAAAAAATCCTTGCCTACTTTAATAAGTCTTATGCAAATTTACAAGCAAAACCACTAAATGAATAAAACTGAAGTTGACAGCTTCTGCCCTTGTCCTTTCATTAACAATTGTTTTAAATATATTAATAAATGTTATCAATCTAAAAGAAAATAGAAAATGAGACAAAGTAAACATAGAACTGGCAAATTATTAACTTAAGTATGTCTTATGAGGGAGGCATCAACTTTCAAATGTAAATGTTTCAAACTTTCTCAGTTAGGAAGAGGACAATAGCCTTTATGGGGTATGTCATCATCTTAGACTGACAACTAATATGCATAAATCACTTAAAATTAAGATGACAAAGTCATATGCCAGTACCATTTGCAAACTAAATAGCTTAAGAGTAAAAACTTATTGCAAACTAAAATTTTTATGCTTAGAGACTACAGTAAAATGAATTTCTCATGAAAACTTTTTTTTTTTTTTTTTTGGTCTGAGAAAGGCACCAAATTAGATTTTTAAAAATTGTTTTTGGTTATCAACTAATTTAATAGGGAACATGGCATCAAACTGGTATTTGTAATTCCACCTTGTAAAATGAGTGCATTCCTAAATGTTCTCAGAACTTTCCAGCACTGACTTGGAACAAGCTATCACCTCTCAGAGGCAGCAAGACTTTTGGCGAGATCTTCCCTTGAGCCAAACACCTGCTTGCTGAGTGCACTCACCACTAATGTGGACATGAAAGCAGAGGCAGAGATTTCACAGAGACTGGCTGATCTCACTTTGCATCTCCTGGGGAGCCAGGAGATTGTGGTCACTAGTGGAAACTTGGGGATCAGAATGTGAGCTCTGGCTTGAATAATATACATTTACATGAGGTAGTTCTGCTAGTAAATCTTAGCATTTTATTTTTCAGGATGAAATTTCAGCTCAGCCTTAAAAAGTCCAATTTTATTTTATTTTATTATTTTTTTTAGAAGTCCAATTTTAATAAGGATAAAGGAAAAATACATCTTTAATTACTGATCAAATAAAAGATATACTATTGGTTTACCTCCTGTGGAAAAGTAACAAAAAAAGTATATGGCTATTAAATTCAATGTGCTCTTGAGGAACTTGTTGTTAGCAAGTGACTGGCTATTCAAAGAGTAATAATCCACAGGATATTTTTTCTAAAATTATTTTTTAAAAATATTTTATTTATTTATTTGAGAGAGCATGAGAGGGAGGAGGGGCAGAGGGAGAGGGAAAAGCAGACTTCCCACTGAGGGGGGAAGCTTGACTTGGGGCTCTATGCCAGAACCCCAGGATCATAACCTGAGCCAAAGTCAGACGCTTAACCAACTGAGCCACTCAGGCCCCTGAAATTATTTTGTGTTAACATACAATATCAGGTAACTCCCAATCCTTAATAAATGACCTAACAGACTTAATGATGAGTACCTGGTACCAAGAGATGCCAGAATTCTCTGAAGCATTCCCCCCCCCCCCCCCCCGCAAAGCATTCTTATACAACAATATTGTGAGTAAAATTTCCTTTGCCTTATTAGATTCAGAGTGGAGGTATAATACCGGAAAAAATGAAGTAATTTTGAAAAACACTGCATGCAAAGAAATTACCTTCCCACTGACTTGCAGTAAGCACTGCAATCTGGTCCACACAAACTGTCCATTTCCAGCTTCCCATGACATCCAGCCTATTTTTAGTTAGGAACAACCTTGTAAATGAACCTCTTTCTGCTATAGTTCTTTTAACCAAAGTGCATGATCTTGTAATTGTCAGGCAGGCCCACCCCAGTCTTGTGGTCAACACCAGGCACATCTCTTCTACTCACCAGCAGGATGAAACAGGCACTGGCCCCTTCTCAGAGATATGCTCCAAAGCCTCCTCTCATCCTACTCACTCTAGAGTTTTCTAAGTAGACCATACTCACTCTCTCAGCTCACCTGCCAGTCAGAATAGCTGAATGTACTACTGGACAATGCTGTCCAAGAGAGAGGATACTTTCTGTAAAATACTGAGGCAGTTGTAGATGTTATTAGCTATCTCCTAGTTTTCTTAAGTTTTTCAATCACCAGAAATTTTGTTTTTTATTGGCTTTTAATGAGTGTCATCCTGAATTATACCAATTAACGATAAAGAAGGCAGATTTCCTATTGGTAGTTTTGCTAGGTCAACAGCAGAGGAAGTTTCCCCATTCCCTGTCAAATTTCTGCTCTGAGTATAAAAGAGAAGGCAGTATTTATTGATTTTTAAGTAGTGGGTCTTTAACTTTGCAGGGTGACCAAGTATTGAATAAGTGGTAACTATTTTGTAAAATCTCTTAAATCCCACGAGAAATTAACGTCTAGAACACTGGAGAGCAGCAAAAATGAAAGCAATAGGATGGAATACAATTAAATTCTCCTAAACCCACTGAATTGTAACCAAAGGGATTTCCAAATGAGCAAACCTTTCCTGAAAGTGGCAGGGGTGACATGAAAGCTTGGCTGGCTCAGAGTTAACAGTTTGACAAAGGAGGGGAATAGGTTTCCAGCTCAATTCCTGGTCCTGTGAAGGAAGATGGGCCACTCTCGGATCAATGGTGATTGGAACTGAGAAAACATGACACCACTGAGTTCCACAGATGTGATTAGTGGCAGCTCCTGAACCACTCTCACAAGGGCACCATCTCAGCCTCTGAAGGGCTACGTCGCTGGCTATCCGGTACCCTCTAGTGGCCAAATTCGGCACCACAAGATTTTTGCCTTTTTAGAATATATATATATTCTAAATTCTTGTAATTGTCAGGCAGGCCAACCCCAGTTTTGTGGTCACCACCAGGCACATCTCTTCTACTCACCCAGCAGGATGAAACAGGCACTGGCCTGTTTTTTCAAGAAGAGACCGTTTCTTAGAGATTTTTAAATTAGCTAGAGAATAGCATAGAGACTTGCCAGTCAATGATGCTTAAACGATAAATGAAATCCCTATGCCAGCTGTGTTCATTTCCTAGAACATTTCTTCAAGTATGCTTCAGGGTCGAAGGGGGAGCTTCTAATTGGCCAGGAGAGCTTGTGATCTAATATTTTTCAGACGATAATATATTTTGAGATATTTTACAACTTACAACCCATATTTGTAGATATATCAGATGGACCTCATAATAATTCTGTGAAATGGGACAGTCTGGAAATGGGCATTATTCTTACTTTATAGGTAAGATTAATGAGGTTTAGAATGACTAAGTGACATCCTTAAGTAACATAATTTTTTCAAAATTCCAGATGTCTCAAATGATTGAATGTACAAGGAGTTAGGCTAAGTCTATAATCTTTATCTTCTGTTACATGCAAAACAAAAATGAGAATTTCCATGAGAAACCAAAAGATATTTTACTAATGCCAGAATATTTGGTTTCACATTATTTCTACTTTATTTCTATAATTAATAATTCAATAGTAATTACAAAAAAATAGTAATTACTATTGCTGAACAAGAAGAAGGAAATGAAAATCGGAAAGTAAAAAGCTATGGATCATAAAATCCCTACTAAGTTGGGAGCAAAATGGCCCCCAAATTATGAAGGTAAGATTAATAATCATACACAGCCCTTTATAAAGTGTCTTCAAAAATTTGTTACTTTTTTTATACCCCTGAGATATCATTCAGAGGCATAATAGCTTTTACATGGCAGATAAAGAACATTTCGAAAGTACTATAAAAGCAAGCTATTATTTTTGCTTAAAAGAAAATGACTTGTGACTCGCACTACAAGACAAAGTCCCAAATTCTTTCTGAATATAAAGTGTTGTAGTTGAGAAACATGACCGCCCACCCATCTTCCATACGTTCTGTTTTAAGGGAAGACGTGTACCTCCCTCTGATCCAAGACCAGGCTGTCCTGGGGTAGTCTTAGAAACTAACTATATGGTTCTTTTCTTGTGTGCGCCATCAAACTCTTCAAGCATCAAAATTGAAATACTTTCCAAACATACCCTGTTTTCAGCAAAGCACACCACCCATCTACAGTTGCCACAATTTTCTTCTCTTTTCTCCTCTTGAAATTCAAACTTCTCAAAGGTGTGGAGAAAAGTGTCTACTTTCTAAACTGGTAATCACACTTGAACTCTCCCTACACTGGCTTCTGGCTCTGTCATGCTCTCCAACCTGCTCCTTGGGTCACTAAAGTCAAATGATTCTTTTTATAGTTTTTATTTTAAGTCCCACCCCCAAAAGTTCCACTTTACCCTGTTGTCCACCCCCTCCCTCATTTCCTTCAGGTCCTAGCACTTAGTAGGTGCCCAAGAAAGGCTTGTTAAATAAGCTAGTAGACACAACTAAGCATAAACATATCCCTATCAGTCAAAGCTCTTCCAACCTTGTAAAATATCTTTTCAAGGTCTGTAGTTCATCTTGATTCTGTTTAATTTTTGAGGTGGAATTTTGCCTTGGCTAGATACTGAAAAGCTTGAGTTCTTAAGAATCAGTGTACAATTCTTCTAAAGAGCTGGCAATCACAGACAAAAGAGTAGATATTACTATTTTAGGAATATCTCTTAATAGTAGGTATTAACAAGGGATGACTCATCATCACCCAGTCCGTGAATCATCAATAATACATTAATAATAAGAGCCATTTTACACTTCAAAAACTACTATGGAAGATTCCGTTTATCAATTTATCAGTGTTTATTATCACTAGGGCACATTTACAGAAATTCAGAACATTCAATCATTAAAAATGCTACTGTGATGAAATTTCCTGAAATCAGAGTTCATCTGTATATCCATAATCAATGAACTAAAATGTCTTAATCAATGTATTAGCATAACTCTCAAATAAGGAACCTCAATTCAAACTGTTGACATCTTAATCTTTTTTTTTTTTTTTTTAATTTATTTATGATAGTCACAGAGAGAGAGAGAGAGAGAGGCAGAGACACAGGCAGAGGGAGAAGCAGGCTCCATGCACCGAGAGCCCGACGTGGGATTCGATCCCGGGTCTCCAGGATCGCGCCCTGGGCCAAAGGCAGGCGCCAAACCGCTGCGCCACCCAGGGATCCCGACATCTTAATCTTAATGTTGGGTAGAAGCCAGAGGCTAGTGGACTCCCAGGTTCATGTGTCTGAAAGACTTCTGCTTACGATGGGACTATAAGCTTGGTTAGACACATCAAGAACAGTGGCCAGAAGAGGGGGCACAAGGTAGAATTCATGTGCACAATAAATAATGGGGGGAACGACTGGCCTATCTTTGCTTATCTCCAAAGCCTTCATTACTCAAGCACAATGAAAACAGTTTTAGAGTTGACTGCAATAGTTTTTTTAGTAGATTGTTCTGAAGGCTGCTATGTTTTGGAAAGTTAAAAAAAAATCACAGTATCAGAAACATTAATCCATTATAAGATTAAATACTATTCACTGAAGAAAACATTCCATGTAGTATTATAAAAATTAGGTCTGAGCAGAAAAAAGTGTGTATTTGAAATATTTTAAAATAAAAATAAACAGATCTCTTCAGGTTGTTTAAAGCATCATCTGACAGCTATACTACAATAATACTAAGCATCAAGCTTAAAGAAATGAAACAAAACACTGCCACCATGCTCCTGTAGGCTAAAGCTCTGAGAATCTTGTAAATAGCAGATTTAACAATAATAATCCCCTCCCCCAAACTCTGAACTGCTCCCCTAAAATTTCTTGTTCTATGTGCCAATGACCTTTCTTAGTTTACCCCCAAGTGGCATCATATAAATGGCTGATTGAACTGTTATTTAATCATGACAGGTAATCATGACATATTGGTCATGACATAGTCATGACATTTGGTCATGATTAAATATGGCAGACAGAGGAGCATGATGTTCTAGTTTATTTTAAAGTGAACTAATATAAAAAATAGCAAAAGGGAATAAGGGGAAAGGAGAAAAAATGAGTGGGAAATATCAGAAAGAACATAGACTCCTAACTCTGGGAAACGAACTAGGGGTGGTAGAAAGGGAGATGGGCGGCGGGTGGGGGTGACTGGGTGATGGGCACTGAGGGGGGCACTTGATGGGACGAGCACTGGGTGTTATTCTATATGTTGGCAAATTGAACACCAATAAAAAATAAATATATAAAAATAAAAATAAAAAAAAATAAAGTGAACTATCTAGCACTGCACTATCTACACCTTAGATACATTTCAAGGCATATTGGGCAAAGAAAACATCAAAATCGGACATGTGACATTTAATCCAATGTACTTAATATAGTTAAAAGTTTTCATTAAAACTACTGGGAGAGAAAAGTTTCATGTTCCATGTGTATGCAACATCATAATGTCCTCTGTTTTTTCAAGGTAATTTGCCAAAACCAAAGGTATGGAGGGAAGGTGAGAATCATGCAGTGATTTTCTTGCAGATGTGAAGACTTGGGAGCACCTCTAGTGCAGTGCCCAGAGCTTTACTGTCCCACAAACTCTAACATAGGCAAACTTGGGATCATACTGGTTAGGTGATGAAAAGTCCAAGGTAATTATCAGGACTACTCAGAATTGCAAAGGGCACTGACATGAGGTCGTAGGAATAGAGTTATACTTTATATTTATCATTAGTCTTAAATGGCTATGGGTAAATGTTCGGGTGTGTGAGCCTCTTGTAACTAGGATATCCATTCCAATAGAAAAGGGGGAAAAATTGATTCCAGGTGGGAAAAATGTTGCCCCTCTCTCTTTTTTTGAAGTTGAGAACTGACAATCATGTTATTGGCAAATGAAAAAGGCAAATGCAGGAACAGATTTTAGAGTTGCAATAAGACAAATCTTACAAAAAAATCAACGTGGTATTTTTAATGACATAAAGGATAGATACTGAGCAAGTGATAATTATTCATAATGATTTCATTTCAAAAATAACCACAGCCAAAATTATTTTTATAGTCAACCCCCAAATTTCCTAAGTTCCCTAAGATTCATAAATTATATCATTGTTGATTTCTTCAACGTAGCACCAAATACACATTCATTAAAAGACATGTCTTAACTCAGTGCCATAGCAGTCAAGGTACCTCTGCCATGGCCATGACTGAGGACTGATGGTTCCTATCCTCCTCTTCTCTACAAATCCCACACATGGGTTCCTTCTCAAGAGTCCATTAGCATTTCATTCAGTTACTGCCCATCCTACTAGATGTTCTTTTCCAGAAAGGGCCACCACTGAAGCTTTGACAGCTGGACAGGCCCAGGACAGCTATAATTCTGGGGTATAAAGTTCCACTACTGGCCTAGCACAGTATTAAGACTAGGAGGAATGGCCCTAACAAAGGAAGGCAAGGGACAGGGAAAGGAAAGGACACAGAAAGAAAGCTCTAGGAGTCTGTTCCAGGGTTTTTCAACCGTGGCTGTATTGATATATTAGGTTGGACAGCTCTTTGTTATGGAGGGCTGTCCTGTGCACTGTAAATGGCTTGGCAGCAACCCTGGCTTCTACTAATTAGATGCCACTAGCATTTCCCCCAGCTGTAAGAACCAAAAATATCTCCAAACATCACGAAATGGGTCTGGAGTGAGAGGTTTTGGAGGCCTGGTTGAAAACCAGTGGACTTCTCTGAGTGTCTTGGACAGAGAGAGGTGTAGGAAAAAAATTCAAGAGAGGGACCTGATTTCAGACCTGTTAGCTATGTGTAGAAGAAGTTAATGCCTCTTAGAATATGCTTCTCTCCCTCTGAACAATACTCAATGTAATAGAAATTTTAGAGTGAGCATAAGGATAAGGGCACTAGAGGTCAGAGAAGTGAGAGAAATCTGTAAGGAAGAATTCTAACCTCAAATAATCTGCCCCTCACTGACTGGGTGATCCCCACGTGTATCTTCGTAAGAGTACTCAAACTTTTTTTTTTTTTTTTTTTAATGATAGTCACACACAGAGAGAGAGAGAGAGAGGCAGAGACACAGGCAGAGGGAGAAGCAGGCTCCATGCCGGGAGCCCGACGTGGGATTCGATCCCGGGTCTCCAGGATCGCGCCCTGGTCCAAAGGCAGGCGCTAAACCGCTGCGCCACCCAGGGATCCCCAAACTTTTTTTCTTAAAGATCTAGCTTATAAAGCCCATCAAGAAGTAGACTGAGATGGCAGGGGGTGGGGTGGGGAGAGGGCAGAGAAAGGAAGAGGAGCTAAGAAGCGGAGGGCTTACCATAGCTCAACCATGCTTAAGGCAAATCAAGTTTGCCTTCTCAGCAGAGAGTAAAGACCTAAAACATAGAAGAGGGTCATAGTGAAGCTTCTTAGCTGACTTTTCCAGGCCTGATACCTGGGCTTCTCACTGAGGAAGCTGGCAGAACCAAGAAAGACTCTTCCATTCCCCAGTGTTTCCAAAGGGACTCCAGATGAGTAAAACCAACCTGAGGAGAGCAAAATGACATTTTATTTTCTGCCTAATCATTTATTAAGTTATGTGGTTTGAAGAAAATTATCTGAGTTCTTTTTACTTTCTGAACCCCTCAAATAAAATGTAAATACTAGACCTCACTTCACAGGGTGGTTCTGGAGATTACATAAAACCACATGGCAAAGGCCAAACACAAAGGTGGGCATGGCATGGCTGGCTCCTTTCTCTCCTGTCTCTCCTCCTTTCTAAACTCTTTTCCTTTCAGCTCATGCACATAGCCTGACACCCCCACCGGCCTGCACTAACAGAGCTTCCCTCCATCCACTCTTACATACTCTACTTCCTAGCTTCTGTTAGCACCTTGTTCTGAGATCTTCCTCTCTGCACATTCCTGATGAGGTGGCAGGGGTACCTGTTGCTAATACATCAAAGTTCTTTCATCTCCGGAGACAAGAGTGCACATCAGGGTGGCAGTGAGGAGGACACAGAAACAAGGATGCCAGTTGTGAGAGTGACAAACTTCACCTTTGTGACTATTTGACCCTTGGCCGCTCTGACTGATTCTACCCAGGTAAAGATATAAAGGAATTTTTGTCTGTGTGTTAGTACAGGCACATAGGTTAGTAGGCAGGTAAAGGGTCAAAAAGCATGTAAGAATTCAGCTTTTGGTACATTAGAGTAAGCTCCTAATAGACTCTTTCACAGATAACAGCCTTCAACTGTGGACAAAATATAAAAAGCAACTACTCTAGGCTCTGAAGGGTCAGCAGAAACACTTGTCCCTTCCACCACAAAACATTCACAATGTCTGGGATATAATGAAAAATTACTTGACATTTCAAGAATCAGGAAAATGTGATCCACTCTCAAAGGAGAAGACAATCAACATAGACCTACCTTGATATGATCCACAGAGAGAAATTGACGGACTTCAAAGCAGCTATAATTAAAGTCAGGAAGGGAAAATATGCTTTTGATGAACGAAAAAATGGGAAATCTCAGCAGAGAAAGAGGAAACATAACAAAAATACCAAATGGAAATTTTAGAACTGAAAAACTGAATATTTAAAATAAGAGTTTACTGGATATGCTTAATGGCAGAATGGAGATGACAAAAGATCTGCTGGAAAAAGATTAATAGAAATTATCCAATCTGAACAGAGAGAAATGAATGAAAAAGAAAAAAGAGTTTCAGGGACTTTGGGGATAATATCAAATGATTTAACAGGTACACCAGACTCCCAGAAGATAGAGAGTCAGGGAACGGGCAAAAGAAAAAAAAATCTAAAGAAATAATAACTGAAGGAGTCCCTGGGTGGCTCATTCAGTTAAGTGTCTGACTCTTGATTTTGGCTTAGGTCATGATCTCAGGGCCATGGGATCCAGCGTTGCACTGGGCTCCTCACTCAATGGGAAGTCTCCTTGAGATTCTTTCCCTCTGCCCCTTCCCCTACTCTGTCTCTCTTTCAAATAAATAAATAAATAAATAAATAAATAAATAAATAAATAAATAAATAAATAAGTAGTTAGTTAGTTAGTTAGTTAATCTATCTTTTTAAGAAAAGAAATAATAACTGAATACATTCCCAGTTTTAGTAACATGTAAATTTACAGATTTAATAAGCTCACAAACTGTAAAGAGGATTAAAAGCATTGATCACAAATACTTATTCCTAAATTTGCTGAAAAACAAAAATAAAGAAAAAAGATCTTGAAAGTAGAGAAAAATGACAAGTATATGTGATATATTAATCCCTTGTATATAACAATTTATATCATCATAGACTTCTCTTTAAAAAATATGGAGACCAGAGGACAAGTGGAACATTTTAAATGTTCAGGGGGAAAATATACTTCACTTTAAATATAAAGGCATAGATAGGTTAAAGTAAATGGACATAAAAAGAAAGCATGCAGACAGGAAACACAAGAAGACTGGAGCGACTATACCAATATTCGGAAAAAAAACTGTATCACCTGCCTTGCTGATACAATATAGTTTTTTTTTTTTTGTAAAGAAAAGGAACATTCACCAAGAGCAAACAAAAAGCCTCTTCAAATGTACTATGGCATTGAATTCAAACCATATCAGAAAATCTAGATGCAGTGTCTCTCTATAACAATCTTGACATCCTAATTACTGCAGAGGCCACCCAGACAAACTCAACTTTAGTATGCTTTACACTACTATCTCCCCACCTCCACAGTGAAATTCAACAGAGTCAGAAATTCTCTATTTGGGGGAAATATTCAGGCTATGCTCTTGCATCACAACTGGCTGGGGAAAATACACACACACATATATACATACACACATATAAAGCAAATATGGAAAAGTGCTAGTATTTGTTGATTCTAGGTGATTAGTGTGTAATCACTGTACTATTTTTCAGCTTTAAAAAGTTCCACAATGAAAAAATGTTGAAGGAAAATAAGCTGGAAGAACTTTATTTCAAATACCTTCCCCTGTCTTTCCTCCATATGTGTGTGTGTGTGTGTGTGTGTGTGTGTGTATTTTATTAAAGAAAGGGATGGGTCAGTGCGGGGGGGTGGGTGCGGACGGGGGGAAGACTTTTAAGCAGGCTCCGTGTCAAGTACAGAGTCTGACCAGGGCTCCATCTCACAACCCTCGGGTCATGACCTGAGCGCAAATCAAGAGGCAGACACTTAACTGACTGAACCACTCAGGAGCCTCTTAATATATTCTTGCTGGGGAGAGAGGAATGGTAGGGTACTGGCCATATACTCTGAAGAAAAAAAGCCCTCACATGATTTTGATATACATCAACTGCTGCTAGAAAATCCACATGGATAAACACTGCCAGAATTTATGTTAAAACTTTTTGTCTGAAGGTTATAAAGTCTAGGAGTCTTACACAAAGTTCTTACACAAAGTTCTTAAACATCCAAGACAGCTCTCATGCATTCATTAAACAAATACTCCTTGAAATCTACTATGTGACCAATGTATTAGTGAATAAACTAGCAGAAGTCCTAGTCCCTGGTCCAGTGAAGAAGAGACAATAAGCAAACATATGTAAGACGTTGAGTAGTGATAAGTACTAATGAAGAAAGAAAACAAAGTGGGGTAAGGGAACAAATGACTGACTGTAAAGTGACTAAATGAAGTGAGGATATCTGTGAGAAGAGCATTCCTGGCAGCATCAGCCAAAGCACAGGCCTCAGGGAAGGAGTAGACTTGACTCTACTTAAAGATCAATAGGGAGGGCAGCCCCGGTGGCGCAGCGGTTTAGCGCCGCCTGCAGCCTGGGGTGTGATTCTGGAGACCTGGGATCAAGTCCCACATCGGGCTTCCTGCACAGAGCCTGCTTCTCCCTCTGCCTGGGTCTCTGCCTCTCTCATTCGCTCTCTCTGAATGAATAAATAAATCTTTAAAAAAAAAAAAAAGATCAACAGGGAAACCAGCACAGTCAAAGCAAAGTGAGCAAAGAGTGGTAGGAAATGAAGCCAGAGAGATGGCTGGGTGCTAGGACATGAATGGAACCAAGAGATCATAGTAAAAACCTCGGATTTTACTTTGTAATGGAAAGGTTCTGATATATTTTAAGCAAAAAAGTGACATAACTTGATGTACATTTAAAATGAATCAATCTGGCTCCAGAAAGAAGAACAAAATATGGGAGTTAGGAATAGCAATAGAAAAATCAGGATATCAACTGGCTGTTGCCAAATATAACCACTATGAGTGGAAAATACATAAAGAACTTTTTACTACTCCCCTCCTTCAAAGGCAGGAAAATAAATAAGAGATGGGAGTAAATATTATATACTTATCAATTACTAAGGCTCAAGTACCTGTCTCTGTTGGTTTGAGTAAGGAAGGGAACTTCAACTGGAAGAATTATTCGTGTGAATACACTTGACATTTTTTAAATAATGGAATGAAGTTTTGAAAATCAGGTTTCCCTTGTATTTGTCAGCTAGTCCTCCCATACTAAAAAAAAAAAAGTCATTGAAGTGCAATATTTATTCAACTGAAACTGGTTTCACAAATTTCTCATACTTTCCTCGAGCTAGCATCAAAGATTAACTTAAAAGGTCATGAAGGAATTCAAATTCAAGGTTTTTGAATTCCTGCCTGCCCCATCTCAACACTTAAAAGTAAATGCAAACATATATCCTCAGGTTGCTTCATCTATAGCATTCAGCTTCCCAAGGAGCTCTAAAAGACAACACCCTGCAGGTGGATTTGACATGCAAATCTTGCAGACAAAAAAATACAGCATTCCTTCCAAACAGTTATGTATTCTTAAAACATTATTTCTCCCTGAATAGAAATAAATCAGAGAGTTCTGAGTCCTAATAGCAATTAAGGTCAAATCTTAATGTTCTCAAAATAATTTTATATTGCTCTTTTAAAATGTTCTTCAGTTAAATTTTAAATAAGAATGACATATGAGAGACAGCTCAGATGTTTTTATAAATACTGTGAGAAAATTATATAAAGATCAAAATGAAATATATAATAAAATATAACAATTTGTAAATGAGGGCAAGGATTGGCAATGCCTAGAATGGGTAGGTCTCTGCATCTCCTTATGAGATGGTCCTCAGGAGTTGTTAAGTCTCAACATTTGCTCAGCAGTGATTCAAGGACCAACACTCAAATAGCACCTCCTTTGATACTCTGTGCATGACCTCTAGCTGCTTAGTGCCTAACTCTGCACACATGTCAAACAAAGACGAATAATTGCTAGCTACCTCTCAGCAATTTGAGAAAATTTAACGAGACAAGGGAACCAGACCTCCATGGTGAGTCAATTATTCCTTGGGTGGAAGTTACGTTATTTGTGAGGTGCTGTAACCCTAAGGATAAGACACTGTTGTACAAGTTTTACAAATAGCTATTCTTGATTCCCTGCAGTGTTTACATTAAAGCTTTCAGAATAATGCACTCACCAAGTAACAAATGGTCCCATGTTTCATAAAAAAAAGTTTGAGTTTGATGGAATGAAATCATCAAACAGATTTTATAATGTTGTTTTTCTCCTGACTATTAATAAAAGAGAGTACACCATTTGGGACAAATGGGTTTAAAGGAACAGACAGATAAGGAGGAATGGAAGGTTTCTAACTGAATCTAGACCTATTAAAACAGCCTGGTACTATGAACTATATATTTCATTGAGCCAAGACCAGAGTCCACTAATTCCAGCTTGCCCCAGGCAAGGTCAGGGTATTGCTCTAGAAAGAAAAGACATGGATCTGGTAGCAAAATATGCTTCAACTCTTAAAAGAAATATGGCCCAATATTAATAGACAGTTGATTAATAGAATACATATAAATGAAGGCAGTAACAAATACTTAAATTTGGATTAGTCACAGGCTCTTTAAATAGTTCACACAGGATGGTCATGCTCTCATAAGTTAAAATGGATAAAATTGATTTTTTACACCAGATTAGCCACACAATATTAATCATATGAAATATTTCCCTGAAAGTCTTGGCACAAAAATGGGCCAATGTGTTCTGTTGTGGATATTTTTTTCCAAAGTAAATTTAGATGGGGGAGAAACTTTAGAAAGCAATCACAAATTTCAAAATCAATAAATTCAAATTGTTTTTAAGGCGGTGAATGCATAGGCCTGCCAAATGTTGTAGGAAATTGATGTACAATCTGTCTGGCAGCTGGACCATGTGAAAAAATTTTAGGAACGACCTTAAAATAACCAAGCTTCTGAAGCCTCAACAAAACTCATTTTAGTAAGACCATTTTCCTGATTCATAAAAAAGATAAGGAAGGTGTGCAATAACCAATTTAATATAGGGTGTGGTGAATTCTCTTGGGTATTTTTAATTGGTACTTTCAATTTGGGCCTGGGCTCAGAAGAAAGGTTTACTATTGCCATGAAGAGCAGCTGCTTGGTGGCATGAAAATTAAGTTATCCAAAAGAACACAGCAGTGTGTTTGAAAACAGAGGGTAAGTTCCAAAAAAACTAAGATTGCCATTTCTGTTCAGTGAATATTAATTTCTTAATACCTTTCAAAAGCTGCCTCAACCAATCTGGTAGTAAGACTGAATGGGAACAGTTGGTTTCCCAACAGAAGTGCCACTATGGCTTAAATACTTAACGCAGCCCACTTTACCCTAAGTCCCACAAGTTTTCAAAAGGACCAGAAAATATTTACACAAAATAATTCCTTTCTGGGCGCCTGGGTGACTCAGTTGGTTAAATGTCCAACTCTTGATTTCAGTTCAGGTCATGATCTCGGGGTCATGAGATTGAGCCACATGTTAGGCTCTGTGCTGGGCGTGGAGCCTAATTAAGATTCTCTCTCTCCTCCTCCCTCTGCACACTCCCATCTTTCTCTCTCTCAACAAAGAAAAGAATTCCCTTCTATAAAAACTGGGGCGGTAGAGGGGGATGCCAACTTTCGTCTTTAAGAACAGTTCAGTTTGATACCATTCAATACTATGAGCAGATGCACTAACATTTTATCTTTCTGTTCACTTAAAAATTACAAAAGCAGTACACATTTAATGAAAACATTCAAACCATATCAATACGAAAATCTACTAGTGAAAGTCCACTTCTGACTCTCCATTCCCAGCCACTTAATTCACTAAAGAAAACTGTGATTTGTTGTATAAATTCCACACTTTTCCACACTAAAGAAAACTGTGATTTGTTGTATAAATTCCACACATGAATATTTTTACAAAAACAGAATCACTTTTTTTGTCTTACAACTTTTTATTGCATAGAGAGTATATCATGAACAATCTTCTGTATCTGTATATACGAATCTACCACTTGCTTTTAGTGGAGGCAGAGATATACACACACACACACACACTTAACTGCAAAGTTCTTCCAATTGTTCATTCATTCATTCTACAAACCTTTACTGGACGTCCACCATGTTACAAATGCTGTTCAGGTATAGTGCTAGGCTGGGCATGATAATTGCCAGAGAGGAAAAAAAGCAATTGCAGGTGCTACTGATATAAATTGGGGAAGGTGGGCTTTCTTAGAGGAGGTACACCTAAGATTAGTCTTAAAGAGAAGCTAGGTAAAGAAGTGAACAGTCTACATTAAATTTAAATATGAAAATGCTCAGTTCATGAGGTTTTTATACCAATATATGTACTTCCATGTTAATGAACTATTTCACCATATTTTTTTCCAAAGTAAATATAAAGAAAATAAGTGAAACTAGATTTTCAATAGTGTAACTAATAATGATTCATTTAAAGAATACTTTATATAATGGAAAATATAAGCTTTAAAAATTTAAGATCCTCTTTTATATATATGTATAATATATACTAATGAATGTATACACATATACACAAACTACACATTATAGCATACTAAATACTGAAGGATAAAATAAATAGGGTTTTTTTTTTTTTTTTTTTGCATTCTTGACAAAAGCAAACCTAGTCATTTGATGGGTGCAAGAATTTTGTTTATAAATCCAATGCTTTTAGAAGCAGGCCAAGAAACGACCCATAATCAACTAGTCCATTTGAATTTCACATAGAACCATTACTGTTGCCCTAGAAGTCAATTCATTTTAGCCATCCAAAATTTTATGGAGTATGTTTTTATGCAAATTATTACATGAAGCTCTGAAATATAGTCAGCTTAAGTTATAGTCCCTACTCTCAAAGGGCTTCCAACGCATTATCAGGGGCATACATAATCTCAAATCAGTATAATATAAAAACAGCACACACAGAAAGAGATTAATTCTAACTCGGGGAGCTGGATAATGTTTAATGGAAGGCTCACGTGTCAGCTGAGTGGAATTTCAACTGGCAAGACAAGGATGGAGGATACTTCCAAATCGTAAGAAAGGCACAGGTAAAGACAAAGAAGTTGGATGTTGCCATGTGCATGGTAGAGGACAGGGACATGGCAGGCGAGGCTAGAGCTCAGGGGCACAGAGAAAGCAGCAGTGGGAAATAAGGCTAGTGAGGTAATGGGGGATGCTCATGGAGCACAGTAGCTGCTTATCAAGAAGTTCAGCCTTTATTCTATAGAAGCCATCATAGATACCTCAAAGGAAATGGTATGTTCAAAATAATGCTATGTGAATAGGAATGGGAAAGAAGACACAAATGGGGAGACAGCCTAGGGAATCATAACAAGCTCTAAGGAAGAGGTGATGAACAGCTAAGGACAGTAGTAGTGGAAATGGGACGAAAGAAATAGAGTGAAAGACACCTTTTGGAGGCAAAATGAAAAAGGTAAAGAACTTGGTCCCAGATTTGAATTTAGGCTTCTCTAAATGCTTGTTTTCTGGCATTGGGCAAGTTTGGCTCTTAAGTGATAGCTTCCTCATTTATAAAATAGAAATAATGTACCTGCATGTGTGGAAAAAAAATTATCAGAAAAACACAGGAAGTTGTCTAGATAAATCACATCCAGTTACTTTTTCAACACCATATAACAACAAAGAGGAATAAAATGCAGCTCTTATCTGGCTGGGGAAACATATATAAACACAAAGGAGAGAGACAATCTAAAGGCATTGAAGACTGGGTAAAGATGGTGAATTGATAAGGAAGTTCTCACAGAGGTGACATCTGAAGCAAGCTAATCACAAGTTGGAGGTGTTTTCTTCTTCCCTTGAATGACTAGGTCCTCCACTTTATGGCTTGGTTTTCAACTTCACCATATACATTATGGGGCAAACCCCTAGGACACTGTGCCATTTGAATTTTAGAGGGTAAAAGGCAAGTCAGAAGAAAGTAGTAGAAATAAAGGTGGAGCTAGAGGAGGAAGGGAAAAGGCAGAAAGATTAGAGGAATAGGAATGAATCTTAGGCAAATATCTTCTCAGGAAACAGTACTTGAAAGAAAGCCAAACAATATTTAGATTCCCAGTGTGCTACAATGTCAAGGCAGCAAAACTCAAATGAAAAAATCTAACGAGTTCCAGGTGGCAGTTTAGTAGATTTTTTTTCAGTAGGTGAAGCTGAGTTGAGGTGGCCATCAGTTGTCAAGTGCCCTATCCGAACAAGTTTTAACCTAACTTCAGGCAACAAATATAAAGACTTTTGTTTAGACTGCATCCATTTGTCCACTAAGAGCCCAAATAACTTGTCCTCAGAAAGTAAGAGAAAAATATGGTTGCAAAGATGTTGTCCTTAATTCTTTCATATCTCAGGTAATTTTATCTCATTTGCTTGGTAAATATTTACTGAATGCCTACTCTTGACACAGTGGGAGGATAAAGGAGTGGGTATGATTCAGATCTTGTCACCCAGAGTCTCATAAATAAGTTTACTATAAAGTAGAAAGTGATCAATTTAATGAGTGGTACAGATAAGTAAAACCCCAGCATAAAGGAGGGAGAGAGTACTTTCAGCTGAGAAGATCAGGATGTGGCACTGGCAGTAGGACAGGAGACTATGCTGTGATATTCACCTGATACATATTTAATGAGTATACATAACATGCAAGCCACTCACCTAAAAGGCAGTGAGGCTGTGAGGTGATTTAGTCCAGCTCCTTTCCTGAATTCACTAGGAAATGAAAGTTCGGAGACCCAAACAGACAATTCAAGCACATCATAAGCAGAGGTAAAATTAGAACTGATATCTCCAGGCTGCAAGTTCAGTACTTTCTACTACTTTAATCTGTCTTCTTCAAATCCTTGTCTAAAGATTCTGTGATGGACAATCCTTATTTCAAAATGTACCCCCATTCCATTTCTGCATTAAATCTAATTTGTTGTAAAATGCCTCCTCTAACATGTAGTTAAAATCTACCTTCATTTCTAACCAGTGACCCCCTCTGAAGCTACACAGAACATCCCACGGCCATATGACCATTGCTTACATACTTGAAGACCGTGT
Source organism: Canis lupus familiaris (assembly GCF_011100685.1). Lineage (NCBI taxonomy): Eukaryota > Metazoa > Chordata > Mammalia > Carnivora > Canidae > Canis > Canis lupus. The sequence continues at coordinate 792,590 of NC_049234.1, forward strand.
TTGTGGTTCTATTATTACAGAATCAGATATCACTGTGATTGGGGAACAGGCATTGAATTAGGAAGATATGGATATGGAATCCAGCTTCTACATCTAGTTGGTGTGTGATCATGAGCAAGGTTACTTAATTTATATAATCTGTGTCCTCATGTAAAAAATGGGATGTCTATTATCCTTCACGCCTCCCACAAAATGTAACAGCTAATAGCTATCCATGATGGAGAATTGGTTCAACTTTTGGTGCAACTAAGAATATTAGAGTTTCTCTATATACGTTAAGCTAGCACAGAATCACTTGAGAAAAGTTACAAAACTGAAAAACTATGGCAGTGCTCCCCAATCTCTCCTGTTCTCTCCCTCTCCTCCAGTATCCCATTTTTCTCCTCTCTGGCACAGGCCAGTTAACAAGTGACAGCTCTGAAATATTGAAGAAAAGCTAGGAAACTATCATGGCTTCACCACAGGATGTATGCAGAGAGAGCTGCTGGCAAAAGTGTAGAAGTTTTATTAAGATAAAATACTGAAAAATATTTTCCTATCATATAAAGCACAAATATGCTTCTTTCCTTTTTAAATTAGAAAGATCTTCAAGGGTAGCATTCAGATACAAACTGATACAGTGTTTCCAATGTATTAAAGGACTGAAAATGGTACAAGGAGTGCTCCCTCTGTGTTTCATAAGTTCTAAACAATGCTGTGCAAAGCTGACTGTGCTTCTTACTTAATTAACTAGGGTGGGGAAGGAGTAGAAAGGAAGAACAGAAGATTTGGAGTTGCTTCTTTTCCTACTTTCAAATGTTACAAACCAGCTGGTAATGTTTAGTAGCAATAACCTCATCTGCTAAGCACTGCAACAAATTTCCTGTATTTGGGTACGAAGAATGTATCATGTTTCAAAAAATGACATACTGACAGGGAATTTAGTGACAGCCCCTAAAGATAGATACATAGCTCCCAGGGATGAGAAAGTAGTCAAGGACTCACCTACATGACATACAAACAGGACACATGGTTTGTGGAAACAGAGGCAGAATGAGTCAGTGCCCTTAAAAGAAGGGCTAACCTAAGAAATGGAAGATGCAAATGCAGAGGAGAGGGAGCTATCCCTTAATATGTTTTACCTTTCTTCTGCAGAGTAACATTTTTAGCTGGCCCCAGGACCATAAAGGCAACATTTTCCAGTCTCTCTTGCAGCTAGGTGTAGCCATAAGACTAAGTAGTGGCCAGCATTATATGGCAGTTTCTGGGCAACTTTCTCAAAAGGTGGAGGGGGCATGCCCTTTCCATCCTTCTCTCCCCATCCTGCTGCCTGGAATGGAGATGCCTCCACATTTGACTAAGAAAATGAGAGCAGATCCCAAGAAATGGCAAGTGGTGATAACTTCTGACATCTCTATTTTATTAGATTATATTCCTGGAATTGGGTAAAAGGATAAAAAACATTCTCAAGTTTTTCATACATATAGCCAAACTGCTCTTAAAGTTTAAATTTACATGTGTTTCTCACCTTCCCGGCCCAATACTAAGTTAATCTTTTTTTTTTTTTTTTTTTTAAGATTTTATTTGACAGAGAAAGAGGGAGCACAAGCAGGGGAAGAGGCAGAGGGAGAGGGAGAAGCAGCCTCCCCATAGAGCAGGGAGCCTGATGAAGGGCTCGATCACGTGACCCCAGGATCATGACCTGAGCTGAAGGCAGATGCTTAACCAACTGAGCCACCCAGGCACCCCTTAGTTAGTCTTTTTATGATTAATTGTTAAGAGCTCTTTTCATATTAAGGGGATGGGCACCCTATTACAAATGCTTCTTTCTTATTTAGCTTTCATTTAGTTGGTTATCTTGTTACTGTGCAGAAATTTTAAATCTTTATATAGTCAAATAAATCCCTTTAAAAAAAGTGGTTCTTGCTTTTACTATCATACCTTTTTTTTTTTCTTTAAGTAGGCTCCATGCCCTGTGTGGAACCCAATGCAGCACTTGAACTCATGACCCTAAGATCAAGACCTGAGCTGAGATCAAGAGTTGGATGCTTAACTGCCTGAGCCACCTAAATGCCCCTTCATTCCCATACATTTAAAAAGCCTTCCCCACAACAAGACCACATACATATTCTTTTTCTTTCTTTTTTTTTTTAAAGATTTTTAAAGATTTACTTATTCATGAGAATAAGTATTCTCACACACACACACAGAGAGAGAGAGAGAGAGAGAGAGAGAGAGAGAGGCAAAGACACAGGCAGAGGGAGAAGCAGGCTCAACACAGGGAGCCCAATGCGGGACTCGATCCAGGGACTCCAGGATCATGCCCTGGGCCGAAGGCAGATGCCCAACCACTGAGCCACCCAACCAAATACATATTCATCTACATTTTCATTAATCTTTTACTTTGAGTCTTTAATCCATATGGAATTTACTTTCTTCACACATTTAGCTGATTGTACCAACACTACATTCAACACACTCAATAACAGATAGTAGTGTGTATCTCTTCCTAATAATTAAAAATTCCACTTTTATTCTCTTCTATTTTACTGTATTTTCTATTATCTTTTTAAACTTAATACTATTTTAACTGTTGTTTATTCAAGTAACATCGTTTTTTTCTTTCTTTCTTTCTTTCTTTCTTTCTTTCTTTCTTTCTTTCTTTCTTTCTTCTTTTTTTTTTTTTTTTTTTTGGCAAAAGTCTGTTTGGTTTATTCTTCCAGGTAAATGTTAGAAACACACACACACACCCCTGAAATTTTAATTGGAATTGTTTTGAGTGATGGAGAGAGATTTGGAGTGGGAGGGAGAACACATAACTTTAAAACATTAACTCTTCTCATTCACAAATATGGAATGTTTCTCCACTTATTAAATTGTTCTTATGTCCCTTAGTTAGGTCCTATAGTTTGTATAGTTAGTTCTACAGTTTCCTTAAGTTCTATAGTTTACTTCATTTTATAAACTTCTAAGTATGGTTATAGATCTTCTTTCTCTATTTATAAGTAGAATCTTCAAAAACATTTATCTGTGCTAGTATAGAGGAAATAATTTTAAAATTTACTTTGTGACTGATCTTCTTACTGCTTAGTTCACACCTTTTAATAATGTGTATAAATGTTGGCTGATTATCTTGCATTTTCTAGTTAGTCAATAATATTTTACATTGCCTAAGATAGTATTTCTCGCTTCCTTTACAATATACTTCATTTCCTTGTCTTACTGTATTAGAATTTTTAAAACGATATTAAATAGTAGAGTTAAATAATGGTAAGAGCTGACACTTTTACCTTTTTCTCCCCTCTAACTTTACATCTTTGGGCACTTTGCTCTTTAGAGAAGTATACACAGTTGTTATGTATCGGTCTTTCCCAACCCCCAACTATACTGTAAACTCCTTGAAGGCAAAACCGTGTTTTAGTAATCTTTAAAATAACTGCAGCACACAGCACAGTGTCTTGCACAGAGAAAACAAATCAATAGATTAGCGGTTCTCAAACCTGGTGGATCACTGGAATCACACGGGAGCTTTATTTTAAGGTTTTTTTTTTTTTTTTTTGAGAGAGAGAGAGCAAGTACATGCATGTGCACATACACACAGGAACAGTGGGGAGAGCGGCAGAGGTAAAGGGAAAAGCAGACTCCCTGTTCCCTGGATTCCCAAGACTGAGAGATCAATGACCTGAGTGGAAGACAGATGCTTAACCAACTCCAATGAGGTGACCCCATGGGAGCTTTTTAAAAAATTGCAAGTTCCAGAAACCATTTACAGACTACAAATTCTCTGTTCATATGGAGGAAACCTAGCTGTTTTAAAAGCTTCTTAGGCTGTTCTTATGATCTACCAGGTTTAAGAACCGATACTCTAATACTTTTATCATTCTTGGAGATTCTGTTTCAGAGTCAGTGATCTAATTTTTAACAAATCTTTCTAGATCCATATGGAGGCAAGATTGGAAATTACTTAGATGGTAATTTATAGAAGGGATCAGATTGTTTTTTTTTTTCCCTCATGCTCTCTGCATTTTATATTTTTAATACACAAAAGTGAAGAAAGCAAGACATAGAAAAAGATAATCTTCCATCTCTCCATCCTTGAAGTAACAATTTATAATATCTGTTAGTGGTATCCTTCTCCACACCTTTTTCCTTGCTTACACAAGATAAACACAAAAGTGTTTATGTGTATGTATGTATGTGTGTAGTTTTCTTTCTTTCTTTATTTTTTTTTTTAAGATTTATTTATTCATTCAGAGAGAGCGAAGAGAGAGGCAGAGACACAGGCAGAGGGAGAAGCAGGCTCCATGCAGGAAGCCCGATGTGGGACTCGATCCTGGGTCTCCAGGATCACACCCCGGGCTGCAGGCGGCGCTAAACCGCTGCTCCACCAGGGCTGCCCTGTTTTAACCAAACAAAATAATAGTAAACCCATCACTTTGTAATTTGGTATAGTATATTTAAAATATGTTATTGCAAATATCTAACAATGAATGGTCTCAAGATCATTTGGCATACTTATTAGTAAAATGAAAACACATAATGTTTTCTCAACCTACTACAGACCTAAAACTAGCAATGAGTATGAAAACATTTTAATTTCATTTTAACTTTTTCCCTTTTTAATCTGTTAGCAAGTACAGAAAATTTTAGAAACTCAGCTAGAAAGTTTAAAAATTAAAACTAAAGTTAATATACAAAACAACATGGGTTCATAAACCAAAATAGCATCTTAAAACCACGAGAATAGTATTAATATCGGAAGGCAAAAAATGGCACATAAAGCTTTCTTTTCTACACAGATAATAAAATAATTAAAAGCCACAAAAAAAGAAATCCTATCATAGATGTTACTTATACTTCATTATTACTCTTTGTGTAGACAAAGACTATTTTTAATGCGCAAGTAAAATTAAGCCTCAACTGACTTCCACTTAATATGCTTTAACAGAACACAAACGGTAACACTTAAGTGGTATGTCTGAAATTAAATTTTCTAAAATAGAACTACTAATAGGAGGAAAGAATAGAAATTACTGGCTAAGACAAAAAGATCATATTCTAAAAGACTAAGTCATGACTTGGTGAAGTCACTACATTATTCATTTGTTATTACTAAATTTTCATGAAGTTTCTTCTCCAAGAAGCTCAATGAAACACCCTAATGAGTATTAAAACCATGCAAATGAATATTCCTAAGTTCACCAATACTGATAAGGAGAAGATAGCGTGGGAGTGGCAGAGGAGAGAGAGAAAAGTAAAAATAAAAGCAACAACCAAAGTAAGTTAGAGATCTTCCTCTCTCAAAAGTAAGCTAACCTGCAATTTCTGGTTCATTCTACAAGGATCCTTCTCTAAGAGAAGGATTTAAAGAAACCGATGTCTTCCTGACTGTCAGGAGTTTGTTAGAAGTGTATTTGATTGTTAAGTTGGAATGGGAGAGAACACAGTGGGGAACCAAATTTATCTAGAAAAGACGTGAAACTGAGGAAAGACCTAAAAATCTAGTATCAATATGCTGAGAAGAATAATTTTCAGAGGAAATAGTTTTGAGAAAGGGAACAACATTCACTGTGGTGGTTGCAGTTAAAAGAAGTGATCCTAAAAATAGTGTTTTGCTTTTCAGGCAGGAATGAAATGGATTTTGTGGGTCGGGAAATCAGGGAAACTTACAATAGTAGTTCAAGTTTGAAATAACTAGATATTTCATAGGAGAATTGATCACTGGAAAGGAGATTAATGATTAGGTGACATCTCCAACTGCTACTCCCCTCCTCATCTCCAAGCCAGGGCCCAACCTCTTTCCCTAATTGCTCTGACTCAGAATAACACCTCTCTCTTCTCATCAAACCTGGTTTCTCTTCCTGGGTCTCTTCCCCTATTTCCTTAGGAACTTCATTTCTTTGATTTTCTTCAGTCAATCCTCAAACTCCTGCCATAGCTCTTTCCTATACATACAAATCCTCAAGCTTTTCATATCTAAACTCAAACCAAAAGAAAAGAAAAAGTTTCTTTAACCTTATGTACCCTTTAAGTATCATCTGATCTTTCTTTTCACAAGCCACTCCTGGAAAGAAGTCTACTTCTTCCTAATTCACTCCTCACCCTGAAGCAACCCTGCTTTAGGGCCTCATCATCTCCCTGTGGCTGTTCCATTTAAAAAGCAACACTGATCTTCTCGGTGGCAAATCTAATCTCTAGTTTTTAGTCCTCATATAAATGAATCCTGCTTAAGCTTTTTACACATTCACCTCCTCTTTCTGGAAAAGATCTCCTCCCTCAGTACCTAACACATCACATCATTCAGTGGAATTCTCCCTCCCAGTTATGACTTCAATGATGCCAGTTCAAAAATTATCCACAATTCTGAATCTCTAGCCTTGATAGATATTTCTGTGGAGCTCTGATTCCAAATGTTTGACAATACTTACATGTCCAAAACTGATTCATCATGTCTCTCCTTAAAAAAGTCACTCATTATTTCTTAACAGTGAATGGAGCCATCACATACCCTGGGAATCACCTGAGATTCTTCCCTCTTCCTTACTTCCCAGAGTGAATCACTAAGGACTAGAGATTCTTTCAAAACTGTTTCTTTGCATTTATTGCATTGCCTTTGTTCATTTCTCATTTGGACCATGTCGTACTGCAACAGTCTCCTTAGTGATTTTTCTATCTCTAATCTCAATCCATGTAACTCAGTTTCTAGAGGAAACTGGGTTCTAGTTTTTCAGTGGCTCTCAGTTATCTACAAGCTAAATTTTCAACTTTGTCTAGATAAATGTACCTGTCTACCCTACTTCCTCATTCCCACCACTTCCCAGCACAACTTTATGCTCCAGCAACAATGAACATGTCTTGTGTCTAATTCTTCTGTACATGCTGTAACACCGTTTTCCCACTTGTCTGCAAGTATATCCTTACTTATTTTTAGATATCTATTTAAATGCTTATTTCCTTAACAGCAGCCTTTTTCTCTATCAGGTAGACTTTGGTGCCCTTTTATACATTCTCAACTGTAATTCTGAAGATTCTTCCATTAAACAATTACTTTACTGCATTATAACTGCTTGCATGGGCATCTTAAGCATTTCACTGGCTTACATTAGGATATTAAAATAGATCTCTTATCCCAGAACAGTGGTTATCAAACTATTCCCTTAACTTAAAAAGTTTTATAACACCAAATGTCCAGAAAGATCTTTTAATTAATTTTAAGCTATTTGAGTTAAGCTCTAGTTAACTAGAGATGGGATAGGTGGGATAAGCGACCACCTCCTATTATTTTTGTTTTACCATAGTCTAGTATAGGATCTAGCACAGAGTAGTAAAGATCTGTAGCATCTACCCAATGAGTATTTCACTGAACAAACACTGTCTGAATAACTGTTATTAGCCAGAGACCATTCTTGGCATTAGGATACAGTGCTGAACATGACAATCAAGATATCTACCTTCGAGGAAGGAGATGACAGATACTTAAAAAGTAATCCCAAATGTATATAATGAGAGCTTGACAAGAGACTACAGAAACATTTATTGGGAGACCTAACCCATACTTTCTTCTGAGTGAATCAATTTTAATCAGTGCCTAGAAAGACAGGCAAACGAGAAGCAAGATAAAACAGGAGTTGGTGATGCTCGAGAAGTCCAGGAAAACTAAAACACAGATACTGCAGAGTGGAGAACAGCAAGGAAAAAGCCAAGAGGCACCTGCAGCTGAATTGTGAAGGGATTTCTAAGAGAAGTTTAAGCTTTGTGCTTCTAGTAACTGATTCTTACTTCTCCATGAATCAAACCACACTAAATTAAACACCTGTTTTCTAAAAGGATACTTTCCTGAACTATGAGAAGAAAAAATACTCCAAATAAAATTCTTCACAGACATCCCATCCCACGGCACCCACTGTGACTAAGCACTGAGGAAACAGATTAGACTAGAGATGTTTTGCTTGCACATCTCCAGGGTCTGTGAAAATGAAAACAACTGAGACTCAGAACTCTCAGAAGTGATTGGAGCTCTAACCATGAACTAACTCGGTGTGGCAAACAACATATTACATATTCACTTTTGAAACAGGAAGAGTATACTTTACTTTTTATTTGGGATAGAACATGAGATTCTAATCTTTTGGTTTTCCATTCAGATGAGCACAGTAAATGGGATCATACTTCTCTAATACAGGTACATTTTTTTTTTGGAAAGTCTGTGAACACTTTAATTTAAAAGCCATGGATAGCAACCTAGAGGAGCTCTGACCATGCAAAATGTTTTATAAATAGTTCCATGTGCACTGTTCATCTGGAGTCTCACTAGAGATGGATAATGACCTTGTATTTTGTACTCATTTACTCTGAATTAGCCAAACCTCTGTTTTTAATTATGTACTTAATTCACCTAGCATGGTCTAATTACAGAAAACAAAACATCATTTAAACAAAAGGTGGCCTTGAACTTAATTTATCAAAACACCAGTTAGTTGTAAAAGTTTTCAGTTTTTAATAAACTGCCAAGACATGCAACAGCAATTTTCCAAATGTGATCATACACTTTTATAGCAACAGATTTACTACATAATCAAACATCTGTATATACTTTGAAATCTCGATGTGTTGTCTCACTATTAATGCAAATCTTAAATTTTGATTGACCTAAAGCAAAAAAATCTTAAAGCTGAAGTACTACACATTTCTTACACATTCAAGGTCATTTTGGCCTTGAAATGGTAAGTTATTATAACCATGGCTACTTATTTGAGAGATGTTCCAGAACTCTATGAACTCATTTGTAGAATTTTCCCTGACACCCCCAGTGTAGTAGCTCTGCTCTTCTATGCTACTATAGCACCTATGTATCTCTCAACCATGGTGTTTACAATAATGAATTGCAATTCCTGGTTTAAAGATCTGTTTCCTGACTAGATTGCCAACTTCACAAAAGCAGAGTTTATGCCTTTTATCTCTGTATTTACAACATGGGACATGACGCCTAACGCTACAGCAAGTCCTCAATACATGTTTGCCGAATTAATGTATTTTAACACAATACTAGAAAACTATCTCAATTTGTGGATGACATGATCATGTATACAGAAAATCTTAAGGAATCCATCGAAAAACTACTAGAAATCACAAATGAGTTCTGCAAAGTTGCAGGATACAAGATCAACATACAAAAATCAATTGTATACCTATACAGTAGCAATGAGCAAACCAAAAATGAAATTAAGAAAAAAGCAATTCCATCAAAAAGTCTAAGTATTTGGGAACACATTTAACAAAAGAAGTGTAACACTTACACTATGAAAACTACAAAACATTATTACTGAAGAGCCCAGTAAATGAAAAGACATCCCATGTTCGCAGGCTAGAAGATTTAAGATTGTTCAGAGGGAAACAGTCCCAAAGATGATCTACAGAACTGAGAGATTCAAAGCAGTACCTCCCAAATCTCAGCTGGCTTCTGTGTAGAGACTGACAAGCTAAACCTAAAATTCATATAAAATTAAAGGAATTAAAAATAATAGCCAAAGCATGAATGGAATACCATTCAGTCTTAGAAAGGAAATCCTACCATGCTACAACAGGGATGAACCTTGAGGACATTATGCTAGTGAAATCAGCCAGTTACTAAAAGACAAATACTGTATGAGTCCACTTATATAAGGTATCTAAAATAATCAAATTCATAGAAACACAAAGTAGAATAATGGTTACCAGGAGCTGGGGGGATGGGGAAACAGGGAGATATTTAAATGGATATAGTTTCACTTCTGCAAGATGAAAAGAATACTGGAGATGAGTCGCACAACAATATGAATGTATTTAACAATACTGAACTGTATAATTAAAAATGGTTGAGATGGGGGCTCCTAGATGGCTCAGTCTATTAAGTGTCTACAGGGCTCCCTGCTTGGCTAAGAATCTACTACTCCCTCTCCCTCTGCCCCTCCCCTCACTCATGCACGTGCATGCTCTCTCTCCCACATAAAGAAATAAAATCTTTAAAAAATGGTTGAGATGGTAAATTTTATGTTATTTTTTAAAATCAAAATAAAAAGATATTTTAAAAATGAGCCAAAACAATCTTTGAAAAGAACAACAATGTGGGAAGACACTCACTTCCTGATTTCTGATTATGGAGCTACAATGATCAAGATAGTGTGGTCCTGGCAGGAGGACAGGCATATAGAGCAATGGAATAGAATTGAGAGTCCAAAAATAAATCCTCACATTTATGGTCAATTGCCTTTCTGTAAGAATGCCAAGACAATTCAATGGGGGGAAGAATAGTCTTTTCAACAAATGGTACTGGGACAGCTGGATAGCAACAAGCAACAGAATGAATTTGCACTCCTATCTCACATCCTATACAAAAATGATCTCAAAATGGACCAGACACTTAAATGTAAGAGCTGAAAGTATAAGACTCTTAGGAGAAAACATAAATCATCTTAATCTTTATGACCCTGGATTAGGCAAAACTTTCTTAGAAATGACACCAAAGCACAAGCAAAGACAAACTGGACTTCACCAAAATTAAAAACTTGTGCTTCAAGGGACTCCATTAAGACAGTAAAAAGACAACCCTAAGAATGGGAGAAAATGCCTGCAAATCATGTATCTAATAAGCAATTTGATGTGGAATATATAAAGAACTCATAACTTAGTAACAAAAATATTAATAACCCGATAAAAAATGGGCAAAGGACTTGAAGATACATAAATGAGAAATAAACATATGAAAAGATAATAACATCGTTAGCCATTAAGGAAATACAAATAAAAACTGCAATAAAATACCACTTCATACCCACCAAAATGGCCATAATCAAAATATAGATAATAGCAAGTGTTGGTGAGGATGTGAAAAAACTGGAACCCACATAAACTGCTCATGGGAATAGAAAATGGCACAGCCTAGAAAACAGTCTGGCAGGTCCTCAAATGGTTAAAACCTAGTAGCACTATCATATGATTTGGAATTCCATTTCTAGGTCTATATCCAAGAGAAATGAGAAGTCCATACAAATGTCCACACAAAAACTTGTGCAATATTATTCAGAGCAGCATTATTTGTAATAACTAAAGAGTGAAGAGAATCTAAATGTCCATAAGTTTGTAAATGAATAAACAAAATGTGGTTACACTGCTACAATGGAGTATTATTCAGCCATAAATAGGAATGAAGGGCTGATATATGCTGTAATATGGGTAAACCTTGAAAACATGCTATATGAAAGAAACCAGACACAAAAAGCCTCATACTACATGATTACGTTTGGATGAAATGTCTAGAATAGGCAAACGTATAGAATGAGGAGACAGAAAGTAAATTAGTGATTGCCTAGGGGTTTGGGTGGGGGGAGAAGGTTGGGGATGCTGGTTGGAGGTGTGGTTTAATTCTGAGGGTAATGAAAATGTTCTAAAATTGATTGTGGTGATGGATGCCCAACTCTGTGAATATGCTAATATAGTGAGTGATAGTTCACTGAACTATAACATACCTTAAATGAGTGAATTGTGAATTATACCTCAATAAAGCTATTATACACATACACAGTGCTTACAATATTAAATGACTGAAGTATGTTTCTGGGAAAGCAGCAAACAATGATGAGAAAGTACAAGGCTGCAAATTATTAAAGCCATGTCTTCACACCTAAACTGTTTCCTGATTCCTGACAGGAAAACTACTGGCAATATAAGCAATTTATTTACATTTTAGATACATTACAACACAGACATATAAACGCTGTCCCTCTCAGCAAAGAACTTTTGGCTAGTGCAGTGGTAATAAATAACCTAGCTAAAGAAGCCGTAGCTCAAATTCCAAAGTAAATTTTTCTTAAAAAGCAATTAGGCAAAACTAGAAGATTTAAAAAAAAATCATAACAGAGTATTAGAAATCTCATACAGAAAATGGTAGCAGCAACCCAAGAGAAACAGTTGAGTAAGAGAAGTTGAGTAAGAGAAGGTTATAGGCTGTCATGAAAGGGGTTTCAGCCTGGTGAAATGAAAAATTAGATGTGGATCCAGTAAAATGAGAGCTTGGAAACTAAGAGAAATCACATAAGAATGAGCCTAGAAATATGCAAAAGATGGGAAATATACAGGTAGGGAGAGCTGTGGCTGAGAATGGAATTTTTTGAATATATGAAAAGAAATCCCCCAAATCTTTCTGTTTTTAAATCTCCATGTGAAGGTGTGAACTGACTCAGGAGTAGAGAAAAATGTTTTTTATCAAGTTCTTCCAGTGGGGCTGGGACAGAGGGAGAGAGAACTCTTAAAAAACTGCTAAGGAGGGGATCCCTGGGTGGCTCAGTGGTTTAGCACCTGCCTTCAGCCCAGGGTGTGATCCTGGAATCCCGGGATTGAGTCCCACATCAGGCTCCCCACATCAGGCTCCCTGCATGGAGCCTGCTTCTCCCTCTGCCTGTGTCTCTGCCTCTCTCTCTCTCTCTCTCTCTCTCTGTGTGTCTCATGAATAAATAAATAAAAAAATCTTAAAAAAAAAAAAAAGCTGCTAAGGAGAGAAGATCCCAGAAACCAGTCTCTGTGTTCCATTCTGGAGCAACCTGGGTCTCTCAGCTGTAAGTAACAAAACAGAAGGGGTAAGAACCCCCACTGTGGTAGGTGCCACAAAAGCATGGCATGGCCCTGCCCTTCAAGAGATTTTGTTCACAAAATATATCATTATTTCATGTTACTATGATAATTCTTATCATTATCTGGAGCCCTCAGGAGGATCTTTTGTATTTCAAGAGTCTGTGAACCCAAATTACTCATCAAGATCACCAATGACCTGTAATAGAAGAATAATTTGACAGCTGCCATATTGGTAAAAATTCAAAACTCTAGCAATAGGAGTTAGAGAGTACAGAGCAATGGGAAACATGTACAGAAATTTTTATAGGAGTACTGTTTGTGATGGCAAAAAGAATGAGAAATCACTCAAATATTAGTTCATAGAGAATGGATACATAAAACTATGGAATAATCATTTAATGGAATACTATATAACATTGAAAATGTATGAACTAGAGTTTCACGCATCCTCAAAAACATACCTACCACTTTACCAGGTAATGTGTTGCAGTCAATAGTTTGACTCCACTACAGTGAAATTCATTTGGACTTCAACTTACAAGAAATGTAAGAATAAATTTGCGTTAAGTCACTAAACAACTAAAAAAATGTGTGTGTATACACACACACACACATATATATATATATATATATATATATATATATATATATATATATATATTTAAGAATCTATACTGGTTGGCAAAACTAAAAAGAACAGAAATAATTACCATAAAGCAAGGACAGGACAGTGGATATTTCTATGGGGAGGGGAGGAGGACACACAGGGGACTTTCATGGAACTGAAATGGATATTGCTTGACCCAGGTGGTAGGTATTTGGGCATGTGTGTTTTATTCTTTAAACTGTAAATACAATATTTGTCTCATAAAATTTAAGGATATAAATACAAGTGCAAGAATTATAAAAAGGTAAAGGTAGAAACAAATACAAATAAAAGCAACTTTAGAAATTTATGTTGTTGTCTTGAGTCAAATATTTTTAAATGCTATATACCGTGACAAAAGGAGCATAAGTTACAGAAAGGGAAAAAGAATGTATATATTGTTCCCTAACCCATTGTGATAAATTTCAGATATCCCTAGAAAAGTTAAACCAACAGTACAATGAACACACCTATATATCCTCTGCTTTGGTTCAACAATTGTTAACATTTTACTATATCTGTTTGCCTGCTTTCCTCTCTCTCTCTCTCTCTCTCTCTCTCTCTCTCACACACACACACACACACACACACTTACTTTTTATTTTGAACCACTGGAAATTATATGCAGAACATCTTGGTATTTTGCACCTAAATACTTCAGCACACATCTTCTGAGAATAATTAAGTACATTTTCCTACATCACTGATTACTATCACTGTGCCCAAGAAGATGGTTGGTAAGTCTATAAATCACCTTATATCCAGGGACTACATATCGTTCTAAAAAACAGAAAGCTTGGGAAACTATTATAAGAATAAAGCTAACTGAAAGATTACCCACCATAAGTTCACTGAATATTCTGAGGGAATATTTATTTTAAAATTCACTGAATTTATTACCTATGAATTAAGTTTAACTAGGGCAAGATGGGTGCAGCCAAATTTCCCAACAATGTATACAGTTATCAAATTTTTGAAATAAAAAAAATCACAACATGTGGCTTGACACTGGAATGGAATATGTGAAATTAGAAACTCCAAGAAAAACCAAGCTGTGTGGTCACAGCAAAAGGCTACAAAGAGATCAGGGTGGTTCTGCTGTAAGGCAAGTTTAACAGAGACTACACAGGGAAGTTATCCTGAGCTGAACCCAAGGAAAAAAACAGTGTGAATATCAAGACTCCCACGCAGGATGAGCTAGGCTCTTGGGGCATAACTATATATGTATTACAACTGATTTTTAATATATAGAAAAGTTAAGTACCATAGTATTTAAGGTCCTGAGAGAGTAAAAAGTATTTTATTTCAGACTTCAAAGTACATCTATGCTGCCTTAAGAAATACTTTGTATTATCTATTATTATTCCAATAATTGGCAAATTCCTAAGTCAAAAAAAGATACTCCGTCATCCTGCTATTATAATCCCCTACCTAGCAGACAGGTAGAAAAAATAGTCATGGCTCATACTGTATAATTCTATTTATGTGAAATGTCAAGAAAGGCAAAACCGTGGAGACAGAGATTATGGTTGCCTAGGGCTGGGGGGAATGGGATGTCAAGGAGTGACTGCTAATGGGTGGAGGGTTTCTTTGAGGGGTGATAAAAATATTCTACAATTGATTGTGATGATAGCTGCACCAAACAAAAACAAAGCTGTACTAAAACAAAAACAATGCTGAATTGTATACCTTAAAAGTAAGAATTATATGACATGTGAATTACATCTCAATAAACTTGTTATAAAAATTTTTTAAAAGTTATGGCCGATAATGTTTTAGATTAATTAAAAGACATAATTTATGAAAATACTATGGGAAAATTAATTTAAAATAAAGTTCTTAATAACTGAGGACTAAGAATTACTATCACAATTTGACAGAAATTAATTAAAGCAAAATTATTTATTGGTGCACATGTTCCAAAAGCTTTCCAGTAAATATTTTAAACATATGGCCTTGATCTCTTTTAAGATGCAGAAGAATTAAGAAAGGTCAAGTTAAAAACTAATGAAGTATTCTTACATGCTTTATAAAATGAGTAAACAAAAGCCCAGGGAAACTGGTCTAAAAAAATAAAAAGCCTTCCAAAACTCATTCCAAATTTGCCCAATCAAGCCTTTTCCTAATTATCTACTTTTGACTTTTTTTAATCTAAGAAGTCTGTCTAATGATCTAACCTGATAGAGATTCTGCACATGATGAAAGGGCACTTGCAGAAAGTAAAATAATTATAGGAACAAAATACCTTTCCCTCTCTTCACTTAGACAAAATATGTTTAGACAGGATTAAACAGCAATTTCTTAGGCAGTTCTCTAAGGTTTTTTTAAACACTCTTATGGCTGGCCCATCAATATAAATTGTGTTTTAAACTTCTTAAAAATTGCACATGTAATTCATGCTCAAAACAATTTTGGTAAAGTGGTGTTTGTATATGTGTATGTGCGAAAAATATATTTTTGTTTAAAAAATCTAGATTCATAGCATTAAAATCCTTAGACTGTTTTATATAAACTACCTTGTGAACCTTGTGTTGAGTTAGATGACAATCATGCAGATTATTAATAGGTTGGTGAATTTAATGAAAACATCTTTTTTTTAGTAAAGATTTTATTTATTTATTTGAGAGAGAGAGAACACAAGCAGTGGTGAGGGGCAGAAGGAGAGGGAGAAGCAGGCTTTCCACTGAGAAGGGAACCCAGCTTGGGGCTCGATCCCACGACCTGGGATCATAAACTGCCAAAGGCAGATGCTTAACTGATTGAGCCACCCAGGCATCCCTAATGAAAGCATCTCAATGGAATTATTTTAGTAAGGAAAATTACTTTGACAGACTTTAAATTTTGATTGGATTTGATTACTCGTGCCTAGTAATCAAACAGCTTTTCTAGCAACAATGGCATAAAATAAACCAATCTCATAAACCTAAGCCTAGAGTTTGTCATAGATTAAGATGACTTTCAAACTTTCAAATGACCATAAATCAAAATACATACTGGGGAATAAAACAATATGAGAGTACAATAATATTCTAACAAACCATCTTTTAACAAGACTATAAGTAAACCTAAAACTTATCAATATTAAATAATTTATCTACATATTAAAATTAGTATTCCATATTCTATCAAAAAATCTTTTTCTACTCACAGAAGTTTTTATAGAATAATAGAACTCAATAATAAAAGTTAATCCAAAAAATAATTAATATTTTTCTAATACTTGCTAAGCCTTTATTTGAAATATATCTATTCCTCATTAACATTTACTAAACTCACTTCTTATTTAATAAAAGGTCTTTACTTTGAAATTTTATAGGGCTTAATATCAAAGTATTTTATTAAACAGTAACCTAGAATAAATTCAAAAGAAAGGTTTAAAAAACAAAACCACTAGCTTTATTTTTTTTATTTTTTTAAAGATTTTATTTATTTATTCATGAGAGACAGAGAGAGAGAGAGAGAGAGGCAGAGACACAGGCAGAGGGAGAAGCAGGCTCCATGCAGGGAGCCCGACGTGGGACTCGATCCCAGGTCTCCAGGATCACGCCCTAAGCTGAAGGCGGCGCTAAACCGCTGAGCCACCCGGGCTGCCCAAAAGCACTAGCTTTAGAATGGATCCTGTCAATATTGGCATTCAGGTCCACACAAACGTAAAAAGAAAATCAGAGCAGAAATTGGCATAATGAAAGAACAATTTTGAAACTTATCATTCTAATACATAATAAATTTCCATAATGAAGAAAGGATTATCAGGGACACCAGATGCGATTTTCTTATGATGTTACTAAATATTATTTAACAGTCAAATTCAATTTAATGCCTAATCCAGAGCCACATCACAAATATACTAGGTACATTTTGTCTATGTCAAAAGATGGTTATGTATGCTATTTTTCTCCTTGCAATTTCTTAATTAGTTTTGCAAATAACTACAGATTTTTCACCAGGCTACTGGCTGCATGTTCCCTACCCCCACCCACAGAATTTCCTTCTTTTTTTAGTCCCTGTAACATCAGAGGACTTTTAAACTGTAAATAAATCTTAACTAGTTAGGAGATTTATTCATAGATGTTCTCAATAATATTATGAACTAGTATCCTTTTGAACTATTAATAATTTATATAAGATATTTAAATCTAGTTTTTTTTTTTTACAGCCAGAATTCACATTTGTACAAATAAGCAAGCACCAAACAGACTGAAGGTGAATTTAAAGATGTACTGTTAGTTTTACTAGTAACTAATTCTTTGTTAAGTTTAATAAAGTCACTGGCAGTTGTTTGCTTTAATTTGGAAGCATCTGATTTGACTAGGGGTTAGGATCTAAAGTCTAACAGCTACATACAGATAAAGTAGGATGCTTTTATTCTGAGCAAAGTAGGAAGAGCAGATCACAGTATAGGGGATCTTTTGCAAGTGATTCCCTTGACTGAGTTAATTTTTAAAGGGGAAAAAGAAAAGCACAGAGAGGATACTTACAGTAAACTTTTGCTGAATAAACATTAAAAACTAAAAAGGAGGTTTAATTGTTGATATGTTACTCTAAAAATAATAACTAAAAGTAGAACCTTATATATTAATTAATATTTAAAACAAATAATCCCGGGGCACCTGGGTGGTTCAGTTGTTTAGTGCCTGCCTTTGGCTCAGTTTGGGATCCTGGGATTGAGTCCCACATTGGGCTCCCAGTTGGGAGCGTGCTTCTCCCTCCCTATGCCTCTGCCTTTCTCTCTGTGTCTTTCATGAATAAACAAATAGAATCTTAAAAAAAAAAAAAAAAGCAATCCCAAGTAAGTCTCAAAAAATATAAAGAACTACATGTTCTAACCTCAATATTAACTACCTTATTAATATTTTTCCATGGTCTGGAAATACCAATTAAAAAAAATTGATTTCTATTCAATAAATGAATAAAGACTAGTGAAATCAGTGCTTATTCATATGTGTTGAATTTGAATCACTTCAAATGCAATATCTAGTAACTTAATAATTATGAATGTAAAAATTTTAAAATATAATAAGATACTTAATTTTAAAAATATGAAGTAGCTACCTGTGATATATACCTGTATATAAATGCCTGTGATTATTTTTATTCACTAGAGATGCAAATAAATTAAATTTCTTTCCATTCTAAGAATCAGAAAGAGAATACATAGTCATGCTTAGGAAATTTAGAACATTTTCCCTTAAGGAAAAGCTAACTGAAGCTACCCTAATTACAAGAAGCCAAATATACTGTTAAGTACATTAATATGAAATTGAGTAAAAGTATGAACTGGTATGTTTCTTGAATGCCTTCTCTTATACTGTTATCATTTCTTTTTAGAATTTATCATGAATTTAAATAATAGCTTCCTAACAATGATCCAAGAAATGTATGGGCACATAAATATAATCCCCTTTTTGCTGGAAATCTATTATGTATCTGAACACAGAACACAAGGCCTTAGTAGAAAAATTCCAATGTTTTAGAAGTACTTTCCCAGCCATTAGAGGTTGGTTTTATTTTTTCATATTTATCTCAAGTATTAATACAAAATAAGTTTTTCCTAAATTATAAAATAAAGGTGACATTAGAGGTATATTCATTTAACTTAGAGAATATGCGTTAAGTTACCAACAGCAAAACTGATATACATCATAGTGTTTTTTAATGTTTTAGCTATGAAACAGAAACTGGGATGAAAAACTCTGTATGTATCACATTTAAAAATAAGCTTTAGCTTTTCAAATGGATGATTTTTTTATCCAAATAATAACCATAAAGAGATGATGATGTTTGGCCTGAATTTTTCTAAGCTCCTTTGCACAATAAAAAAATTCTGTTTATATTTAGTTAAACCTTCAGACTCAATGTTTATAGAGTAAACAGACAAATTATAAGGTATTATCTTGGAGATATAAAATGAATATAATTTTTGAAGTCTCATTATTATAGAATTCTAGATGGCAGGAACCAGAACTAAACAGATAAACAAATATTGGTCACATATGTGCAGTACCCACTTAATATTAGCATGAACCTAAAATTTTTTTTTTTTAAGTAGGCTCCACACCCAGCATGGAGCCCAACATAGGGCTTGAACTCATGACCCTGAGACCAAGACCTGAGCTGAGATTAAGAGTCAGATACCCAACCGACTGGGCCACCCAGACACCTTGAAGCTAAAAATTCCTTATCAGAAAGTAGGTAAAACAGACATTATCTATTATCTTATTTAAATCACTCTGAAAGAAACTTAAAGCTAAATATTTATTATCTATAGTTGTACCAATATTTATATTTATAATCTATAAGAATTATCAGTCTGGTCCATGTGATTGCAAGGTCTTATGTATCCAAGGCCAACAGAATTTCTGTAATGCATGAATTCTGAATGTCAGTCAAACATTATTGTTGAGTCATAAGTTAGTCTCAATTAAAATTTCACATTTTCACCTTAAAAATTTTTGAGCTTACTGATTCCACCACACCATTTTTCAGATTAGTGGGTAGGGCCAACTTTACCTATGGATGAAATTAAGTGCTTGTATGTCTATTCCTATCAGTGACCTAGGGGCTTCTCCAGGGCAGGAACTTGTTTAAATTATAAGTATGCAGAGTTTGGCATGTGGTAAGGACCAAAAAATGTTAAATGCATAAATGATGAATGAAGGAAAAAACTAAAATATTTCTGTAGAGATAGAAACATGAAGTGCTCTTAAATGTATTTATCAAGTCAATAATATTTATTCTTATAAAGAATGCTGAGTGAGACTTTTTGGCTGTCCCTGAAGACTATTGCTCATAGCAAAGAGGAAGATGGGGCACAAGTACACCCTATCTTAAAGAGAGCCACTGACCAAATGTATTTTTAGTCTTTTGTATAAGTTCTATATATTTTGGATATTAAGCCCTTACCAGACATATCATTTACAAATATCTTCTCCTCTTCAGTAGGCTGCCTTATTGTTTTGTTGATGGCTTCCTTTGTATGAAAACACTTCTTATTTTGGTGTAGTCCCAATTGTTTAATTTTGCTTTTGTTTCCCTTGCCAGGGGAAACATATCTAGAAAAATGTTTCTATAACTAATGTCAAGTAAATTATTGCCAACAATTTCTTCTAGTTTTATGGCTTTGGGTGTCACATTTAGGTTTTGAGTTTTTGTATGGTTATAAGAAAGTGGCCCAGTTTCACTGTTGTGCATGTGAGTGTCCAGCCTTCCCTGCCTCACTTATTGAAGAGATTGTCTTTTTCCCATTGTATATTCTTGCCTTCTTTGTCATAGATTAACCATATAAGCAGGGGTTTATTTCTGGGCTTTCTGTTCTGTCTCATTGATCTATGTGTCTATGTACTGTGCTAGTATCATACTGTTTTGATTACTACAGTTTTGTAGTGTATCTTGAAATCTAGAATTGTGATACCTCCAGCTTTTTTTTGTTCTCAAGATTGCTTTGGCTATTCAAATTTGTATGGAATCATAAAAAACAAATTTGATAAGAGTTACTTTCCTGATAACAATTCTGTACTGGCTATCCACTGCTCACAGGATTAAGGTTAAATACATGCTAGAAGCAGTCTCAACTTGCTGTTAAGGTCTTTATAACCTAGGTCATTCCTGCATCATATTCAGTATTACTCTGTTCAGTGGGCATTATCTCCATTACAACCTGTTCTCTGGCCCAGTTGAAGTGTATAGAAATCTTTCTGTTTTGCTAGCAAAGCCAACTCATTCTGAACCCTGCACTCTGCCCACCCCATGTCCAAATACCTACTTTATTCTAATGATCTTTAGTTGTGCTTCTACCCAGTTCGGTTTTGTCATGATTCAACTATCCTCTTCTTTCTTTGATTAATGACTTAATCTTAGGACTTAAGCTAACCTCTTCACAAAGGCTTAATAACACTGTGATTATTGAGCAGTACTGAGCTATACTCTAGAGTCATAGTTCCTGGGTTCAAATTTTGGCTCTGCCACTTAGAAGCTATGTGACTTTGGCCACTGAACTAATTTGTCCTTTAGTTTCCTCAACTTAAAAAAAAAAAAAAGTTGCGTGTGTGGGAGATAACAGTACCTTCTGCAAAAGGTCACTGTCAAGAAAGTACTTTGAAATACATTCAACACATAGCAAGCCCTCAATATATATTATTTTTATTAATAGTTTATTAGCTAGAAGCAAAAGGACAAAAAACATTCTGAGCACTAGAATTATACATGCAAACAAACTGCATAACACTTTGAATTTAAAGAACTAGTAGTTAGAAAAACAATGTCAGATGCTGAAGTTTTTTTTTTTTTTTTTTTTTTTAATTTATTTACTTATGATAGTCACAGAGAGAGAGAGAGGCAGAGACACAGGCAGAGGGAGAAGCAGGCTCCATGCACCGGGAGCCCGATATGGGACTCGATCCCGGGTCTCCAGGATCGCGCCCTGGGCCAAAGGCAGGCGCCAAACCGCTGCGCCACCCAGGGATCCCCTCAGATGCTGAAGTTTTAAAGTTAACGCAGCTTCGTATCAGGAATTACAGCAAAATGGGACTGTATCCAAATGAATGAAAGCTTGATAGTTTTAATGTGGAATCAAGAGAAAAAAAGTATAAATGATTCTAAATAAGGAAGGAATGATTCTCGCAGATGAGAGCAGCTTATAAAATACAGAAGGAAGCTCATAGGTTGACTAAGTTCTGGAAAAGACAGGGATATCCACTCTTACCACTGTTATTTAATATTATACTGAAAGGCTAAACACAGCAATCAGACAACAAAAAGAAATAAAAGGCATCTAATTATCAAGGAAGAAGTAAAACTTTCACTATCTGCAGATGACATAACACTATATATATAAAAAACCTGAAAGATTCCACCAAAAAATTGCTAGAACTGATACACAAAATAAGTAAAGTCACACAATACAAAATCAATCTAAAAGAACCTGTTACATTTCAATACACCAACAATGAAATAGCAGAAAGAAAAATTAAGCAATCAATCCCATTTACACCTGCACCAAAAACAATAAGATACTTAGTAATAAACCTAACCAAAGAGATAAAAGACCTATACCCTGAAAACTATAAATACTCCTGTGAAAGAAACCTAAGATGACACAAGGAAACAGAAAGACATTCCATACTCATGGATTGGAAGAATAAATCCCATTAAAATGGCTATGCTACCCAAAGCAATCTACACATTTAATGCAATCTCTATCAAAATACAGTGTTTTCCACAGAGCTAGAACGAACAATCCTAAAATCTTTATGAAATTACAAGACCCAATAACCAAAGTGACTTTGAAAAAGAAAAGCAAAGCTAGTGGTATCATAATTCTGGACTTCAAGTTATATTACAAAGTTATATTACAAAACAGTATGGTACTGGCACAAAAATAGACAAATAGATTAATAGAACAGAACAGAATATCCAGAATAAACCCACAACTATATCGTCAATTAATCTTTGACATTGCAGGAAAGAAAAAGACAGTCTCTTCAACAAATGGTACTGGGAAAACTGGACAGCCACATGCAAAAGAATGAAACTGGACCACTTTCTTACACCATACACAAAAATAAACTTAAAATGGATAAAATACCTAAAATGAGACCTGAAATCATAAAAATCCTTAGAAGAGAAGACAGACAGTAACTTCTCTGACATTGCTGTAGCAACTTCTTTCCAGGTATGTCTCCTGAGGCAAGGGAAACAAAAGCAAAAATAAACTACTGGAACTTCATCAAAATAAAAGGCTTCTGCACAGCAAAGGAAACCATCCACAAAACTAAAAGGCAACCTACAGAATGGGAGAAAATATTTGCAAATGACATATCTAATAAAGAGTTCATATCTATAATATATAAAGAACTTATGAAATTTAACACCTAAAAACTAAATACAAATCAAAACTACAATGAGATATCACCTCACACATTTCAGAATGGCTAAAATCAACAACACAAGAAACAACATCTGTTAGTGAGAATGTATTTATCAACTGATAAATGGATAAAGCAGATGTGGAATATTACTCATCCATCAAAAAGAATGAAATCTTGCCATCTATAACAACATGGATGGAGCTGGAGAGTATAATGCTAAGTGAAAATAAGTCAGTCCAAGGGAGAGACAAATATCATATGATTTCACTCACATGTGGAATTTAAGAAACAAAATAAGTAGGCAAAGAGGAAAAAGAGACAGAGGCAAACTAAGAAATAGACTCTTAACCTTGGAGAACAAACTGATGGTCACAAGAAGGGAGGTGGTGGGGGGATGGGTGAAACAGGTGATGGGGATTAAGGAGGGCACTAGTTGTGATGAACAATGGGTACTGTACGGAAGTCCTGGATCACTATATTTTATACCTGAAACTAGTATTTCACTGCTTATTAACTAAAATTTATTTATTTTTTTATTAACTAGAATTTAAATAAAAACTTTAAAAAATAACAAAAATGGTGAATTTCTACCATATCTAAAAGAGCTGCTGTTAAATGCTGACTGTTAAGGGTTGTGCAATGACTTAATTTCCTTAATTCAGTTATATTAAGAATTTTTTTCCATAAGACAATATCTATAATACTATAATAAAGTAAAATGGAAAAATAGAATTTGCTAAAAGATATTAGCTGTAATTAACTGATCTCTGCTACTCAAGGGTGGCACTTTCCTGTATCTTATTTCTATCGTGCCTTATATGGTTAACCTAAGGGAAAGCTTTCAGTGTTCAGAGTCAGACAAGAATGATTAAATGTTTAAAATTAAAAAGTAAAGCAATTTCAGGAATTTTGTACCATCATTGAAATTTTAATGAGATAAGACAGAAAATTTATTTTCTTTTTTTTTTTAATTTATTTATTTATGATAGTCACACACACAGAGAGAGAGAGAGAGAGAGAGAGAGAGAGGGGCAGAGACATAGGCAGAGGGAGAAGCAGGCTCCATGCACCGGAAGCCCGACGTGGGATTCGATCCCGGATCTCCAGGATCGCGCCCTGGGCCAAAGGCAGGCGCTAAACCGCTGCGCCACCCAGGGATCCCGAAAATTTATTTTCATCAAAGAGTATAATCACTAAAACGATTAGCTGTTTTAGATCTTTCTTCCATTAGCAACAATAATTCACATTTCATCTGGCCAGTTACTAAAAGAGCAAGGCTGATTATTAGCTTTTTATATATTTATACATTTGTAACTTTGACTATTATGTAGCTTCACTGCATTCTCACATTAATATAGACAGTCAAAAACTAAACTGAAGGCCTATAAAATTACAATTTGATAACCCCACCCAGGTTACTGAGCCTTTTTGTAAGACCTCAGTAATTAACAACAGCTCTAATTATACCATACACTGTATATCAAATTAAACATGCATTATTACTTAATTCATAAAGAAAAAAATAGTTCCTTTATTAAGAACCATGAAAAATGTCTCTTCAAAATAAATTAATGAAATTAAGATGTTTTCCAAAATTCTTTTATCTGCTACTATATATTAGTTTGATACCCTCTTTCATCTCCTTAAGATTTGTCTATATTTATAGGAATAAGATTTTTCTGCTATTGCTAGGCAAATATATGAACCAAAACTAGTTTGGTTTTGAATCAAGACAACTAGGCTTTGAATTAAAAGCAAAACAAAAAATTTAATTTACTGGAAAGCCTTCCAACATAATGAATCTAACCTAATGAAATTTTTCTATTTGAATGAGTGAGAAGTACTATGGGAAAAAGTCACCAAACTAATGTCAGGAAGGGAGAGAATGGTGTCAGTATTAGTTTAACCATGCCAACAAATCTAATAAGCCCAAAAAGAACAGTATACTTCTGTGAAAGATATATGCTGGAAATTATGATGAAAGCTACTTATGTAAAAAAAGAGTTCTGCCACTAAGCTACCGTGTATATTCTGAATATCAGAATTAAGTACGAAAGTACAAACATAATTTTAGATTTAAAGAAATTTCATTTATGACAGTCAAAGGAAAAAGCAAGTCTTCTATTATTAACACATTATTTATACACACACACACACACACACACACACGCATATATATATATATATATCTCGTAACCTCAGTTAGTCCTAACAACTTATTTGAAATCTAATGGTTTCTTTAAGAAGTAAACACTATGGGGCTTCAGTTTTAAACTAAAAGGTGATAAATTATATTGTTTGCTCTTTGATCCTAAATGCCATGATTGGTTCTTAACATCTCTTTTGATGTAATGATCCCAACAGTCCCCACTGCTTATTGACCAAACATTCAAAATGGGGTTATGAACAAAAAGCCCACATAGTCCAATTAACTTCCTCAGACATTAGCATTAGCTATAACATATGCTTGGAGTATCGTATCTTTGTTTTAAAATGTAAAGTAGCCAATTTTTCAACACAATCCTCTAAGTAAATGACATTTTTAAAAGAACAAATTACTATGAGGAAAGTTTATGCTTGTTAGAACTCTTCTTGGTAAGCCATTTCTCTTTTTGCCATGTGCTTTAAACATCTTAATAAATTCCAACATGATGACAAGAAACCACATGGTGCACCTGTGCTTTCTATCTTAATTAATCCAATAAGTACAGGCCTGCTCACTTTAATTTGTAAAGGAAATGATGATATAGTCGGTTTTAACTTAAGGTATTAATTATCTAAATAAGCAGAATTAGCTTAATGTTCCAGTAGACCTTGCCCGGATACAATCACTAAATAACATTTTCTGAAATTATGGAAGTTTTAAACAGCATATTTGGGAATAAGGAAGCAAAATGCCCATTTTACCTGAGGTGGCCAAATGCATTAAGTTATATTGAAGAACCAATGTAGCAGTTCAGAGACATTAAAGTTTTTGTTGACTTTAGCTACTATAGAATCAATTAAATTCAGTTTATTTGCCCAGTGATTAACTATTACTATTTTATTCCTACCTGTATATAAAGCACATATATTTCAAGAAGGCTACCCTCCTTCCAAATAAATAAAGGTTATGACTATCTTAAATGCCTCAGTATACTGATGGTCAAAATCTTACAAAAATTCTACATGGACCTAGAAAATCACATGCTATAACTGCACACGCCACACCATCTGTTGGATAGGACTGCCAGCACAGATTTCGTGAGCTGGCAAAGGACTGTAATAGTCAAGAATTCTGCAAGTATTTCAAAGTACAGGCTTCTCATTAATTTTAATTTCCTGTTGGCTCTACAAGGAAGGAGTGCATAGTGAAAGCACAATGTGCCACATATACTCAAGTTCAGTGCCACATGTACACCTGTAATCATAAACTCTTATCCAGGGCTATTCACTAAAACACTTGAAAGTCTGTGTTTATTTCTTCTTTGCCCCAGAAGAAATAAATCTGCAGTATCTACAGTTATCTTTTCATACTTTGTTAATACTCTTGCAAACATCTGGAAATACTTGACAATAATCACTTAATTAATGCAAAGCTAATCGATGACAATATGCTTAAATACCTCATTCAACTGAAGTGGTTTCCTCAGTCCACATAACTAGGGACTGAAGAGAACAAGAAGTTCTTTGACTAAGGGGTATACTACAAGGGAAACTTCTAGCCAACATCTCTTTGAAAAGATAAAGCAGATGACAAGACTACTACTTTGGTCAAAACTGGTGATGCCGCTGGCTTCAGTTTTCACCTCCAGACCTTTGACAGGGCCTGGGTCGCTGATGACTTTCCAAAGGGCTGGTGTTGCTACAAGTGTCTACATGGATTTTGTATTCCACCACTGTCTCCACTTGATTACCCTGCATTAAGGCTGACTGCTGTAGGAAGGTGAAAAGATCCTGAGAAAGAATATTTCTCCAGAACAAAGGACGATTCCTAAAATGCACATGGTGACTCCAGGAGCACTTTCTCTGGGTTTGCTGTTTTCTATGTTTTGCAGCAGTGAGGTGTTTGTTTTCTTATTTGCTTCCCTGGAACCATACAGACTTGCCAATTAAGGGATCAGTGTAAAAACACGTAGGAAAGTCTAAAGCAAATTTATACTTGGATTTTCTCCTCTGCTACTATTTTTTTTTTAAGATTTATTTATTTATTCATGATAGACACAGAGATTGAGAAAGAGGCAGAGACACAGGAGGAGGGAGAAGCGGGCTCCATGCCAGGAGCCTGACGCGGGACTCGATCCCGGGACTCCAGGATCACGCCCTGGGCCAAAGGCAGGCGCCAAACCGCTGAGCCACCCAGGGATCCCTCCTCTGCTACTATTATTGAGACTTTTTCTCTAGTTGCTCTGGATGATAGCTTAAAAGAGCAACACAAGTTGAATAAATATTTAAGAATCATAGCAATCAAGAAAGGTTAACTTACATTTCAATCTGAGTTAAAGACCAAAAAATGGCTGATTTACCTAATCCCTCTTACACTAGTAATTATTGTCAATCCAATTTTTTTCTTTTTTTAAAGATTGGAACCAATATAGTAGGTTAACAGATGGTTTTTAAAGTTTTTGTTCTTATTCCAAGATCTTTGTTACTCAAAATATATCTATTTAAGTACGATACTGTAATTTCTGCAAAACATGATCTACAGGCTCTCTATTTAACACTAAACAATCTGGATGCTAAGGCTGTTTGGAAATAATTCTAACAAAAACTGAAACATCAGACTAGTGCTATAATAAACAGATTTGCCTTTTACATTTGTTTTAGGAACCTTCATAGGCACACCCTTTATAAACAGAATTTTTTTTAGGAGAATTAAAATAACTGGTTTAATTAGCCTGAATATATTTTGTCCTCTCTTTATATTACCTCCAAATTGGTTAAATCATAAATTAATACTATCACCTCATTACATCCAGAACATTAACATGAAACAACAGTTCACAGGAAAATCCAAAGGACAAATGCTTAAATAAAATATACAAATTACGTTGCATAGAGGCTTTAAGATAAATAATGCTTCCTACCTACTCTGCATATCTGTCTAGCAAGTACCTCTCTGAATAAGTTTTGTCCTTTAGGAATCTGTCCTGAATACTACAAAAGACAATGGAGTGTTCTCTTTGATTTTTCTTTCCGAAACCTATTTTCCTCAATGCAAAAGGAGCTAAGCCTTCTATGTGCTGGAAATATGGTCAAAACAACCTTGGGTTGTTTTACGCAACTTCTGCTTAATAGACAGAGGAATCATATAAAAGTCCAGTTCTTTTGGAAGGTAGCCTTGAGACACATCATAAAGAGGGAAGATAAACACATAAACCTTAGCACACTTTATATTTTGATGAGTCACATTTTTAACATTCTATATCTAATGTATGATGGGATGAATAAGACCAGATTTCCCTTATCATTACCAGCTGGTGTTGTTAGTGGAAATCTGTCTTTGCTTCCAGTCCATTTCCCTACTTTGTAAGCAAAGCATCCCATCCGACCCCTTCCACTTTGTCCCGCCTGTGCTGCCTTCCTACTCCTTTAGCCTCTGTACGCTCTTCTTTGTCTTTTACCACACTCACCAGACTCTTGGCAATTCTTTGTTCATCCCCTGGTCATCCTTCTTTTACTCATCTCCTTTTTATTCCCATTTACATTCCCATCAGTAGCTATGACAATATTTTCCACTTTCCTCAAAGTGATGAGAAGGTCGAGCAGTTCCAGCTGACAGATGAGGAAATGCTGGAGAAGAAAGAACTGCTCTAGTAACTCTGTCATTGCCTGCCCCCTCCCACTTCTCTTTTAAGGCTATATGTATGCCCTGTATATATCAGAAAAGAAGTAATTCTGCAAAAACTGGATCTGGTCATGCCTCCTGAAGTCTCTTTCCTACTCTAAGGACATTCTCTCTCTCTCTCTCTCTTTCTCTCTCTCTAATTTTCACCTTCTACTATCCAGTTCTCACTTAACCAAAATTGTATTCTTTAATCTAGTAAGTCAGCTATTTCTGTTTTTTAATCCTTTCTAATGTCTTATTTCCCTCACCTCTAGTCTTTTCCTATCAATCAATCCTGCATGCTACCATCGAAATTAACATTATAGAATATGTTCATCATGTCACTCTCCAACTTAAAAACCTTCCGTGTTTTTTTATTATCCAGGAAATAAAAAATTTAGACTTTAAAATCTTCCATATAAGGCTTCAACCATCTGAGCCAGACATACCTTTCCACTTTATTTATCATATCATTCCAAATAACTTAACTTCATAAATTTATTTACCTATAGTGCCCAGCACAATCCAAAGCAAAGAGTAGGACATTTGTTAAATTTGGTTAATGTTTTCTAACAAATTTTGGAATTTTCAGATAGAAAGACTCTAAAATCTATGATAGCTGATGAGGTTACCAAAAGTTTACTTATAGGAATGGGCCACTGGAAAAACCAATGTTCTAATTCACAAAACTAGAATGAGCCTAAGAGAGACAGTTGAAAGCTGTGCGTGAAAATTAAAAAGCAAGGTAACTGAAATGGTCCTTACCAGAATCACAAATGGCCGCCAGTTCCAACTTCAATATTCTAATTTCTGTTGCATTTTAATTATGACAATTTCTAGTAGGATGTTTGCAAAGATGATTACAACAAATCCTTTCATTCCACAGAGCTCTCTACAATGTGACTCTGCTGTTCTCCCCATCGTGAGGTAAAATCTATTTCCAAATCTCTTGAATCTGGATGGCCTTATGACATATTTTAACTTAACAGAATATGGTAAAAATGACACTGAGACTTCTCCCCTTCCCTTATTTATTTTAGTGTGGTGAAATATGTATACCTTAAAATTCACCATTCTGACCATTTTTAAGTGTACAGTTCAGTGGCATTAGGTACACTCATACTGTTGTGCAAACATCACCACTGTCCATCCCCAGAACTTCTTTCACTTTGCAAAACTGAAACTCTGTTAAACACAGTAACTCCCTACTTTCCCTCACTCCCAGCCCCTGGCAACCACCATTCCAACTCTCTGTTTCTATGAATTTGACTACTCCAGGTACCTTATATAAGTGAAATCACACAGTATTTGTCTTTTTGTGACTATTTTAGCATAGTATCTTCAATGTTAGAACGTTAGTCAGAATTTCCTTCCTTTTCAGGCTGAATAATATCCTATCATATGTATATAGCACATTTTGTTTATCTATTCCTCCATCAAAAGACACTTGGTTTGTTTCCACCTTTTGACTATTATGAATAATGTTGCTATGGACATGAATGCACAAATCTCTGTTCAAGTTCCTGCTTTCACTTCTTTGGGTTATATACTCAGAAGTGAAATGGCTGGATCACGTGGTAATTCCATGTTGAATTTTTCTGAGGAAAGCCATTTTATTTTCTACAGCAGGTGAACCATTTTACATTCCCCCCTGTAGTACATAAGGAAGGACTCAACTTTCTCCATATTCTCACCAATACTTATTTGCTCTCTCTTTCTATATATGTTTATATAATATTCATCTTGCTGAGTATGAATTGGTATCTTATTATGGTTTTGATTTGCATTTCCCTAATGACTAGTGATAGCGTGTCTTTTTATTTGTTTGTCAGCCACTTGTGTATTTTCTTTGGAAAAATATTTGAGTCCTTTGCTCATTTAACTTGGTTGTTTTTTTTTTTTTTGTTTTTTTTTACTGTTGAGTTGTAGGAGTCTTTATATACCCTGAATGTTAATCCCTTTATCACATATGTGATTTGCAAATGCTTTTTCCTATTCCATGGATTGCTTTTTCACTCTGTTGATAGTGTTCCTAGGTACACAAACATTTTAATACAGCTTAATTTATCTTTGTTGGTGTTGTTATTTCCTGTGCTTTTGGGGTTATATCCAAGAAATCACTACCAAATCCAATGTCATAAAGATTCTCTATTTTTCTTCTAAGTTTTATAGTTTTAGTTCCTATGTTTGGATCTTTGATTTATTTTGAGTTAATTTGTGTACATGATGTAAGGTAAGGGCCCAACCTCCCTCTTCTGCATGTGACTATTCAGTTTTCTCGACATCCTAAGTTGACAAGACTGTTCTTTCTCCATTGAATGGTCTTGGTACCCTCATCAAAAATCATTTGACATATATGGGACAGTTTATTTCTGGGCTCTCTATTCTACTCCATTGGACTATATGTCTCTCTTGTTTTCATTACTGTAGCTTTGTAGTAAGTTTTGAAATCAGTTAAGTATGAGACTTCTAACTTCATTTCTCTTTTTCAAGACTGTATTGACTATCTGAGTCCTTGAAATCCCACATTAACTTTAGAATGGATTTTTCTATTTCTGAAAAAAAAATGTCACTGGGATTTTGACAGAGATTACACTGAATCTGTAGATTGCTTTGGACAACACTGACACCTTAACAATATTAAATCTTGTAATCCATGAGCATGAAATATCTTTCCATGTATTGGTATCTTTAATTTCTTTCAGCAATGTTTTGTAGTTTTCAGTGTATAAGTATTTCATCTGCTTGGTTAAGATTATTCCTAAGTATTCATTCTTTTTTGATGCTATTATTAATGGACACTGTGCAGGTTCCAGGTATAGGTCTGAAGAGGCCTTACAACATCTGCTGCCATCCTCTTGGTAGGCTGCTACTGCCAGATAAAAATGCCAGTCTTGCCTGATAGCATCATATGGCCTAGCCTAGTGTGGGCACCACTGCCAGAGACACAAGACTGAGAATTTTAGAAAGATCATTTAGATCCAGTCAAGCTGCCAGATAATTACAGCCACTTGAGAGACTGGAGGTGAGACCAGCAGAAGAACCACTCAGTTGAACTTAGTCAAAATGCTTACCCACAAAATTGTGAACAAATAGTTGCTATTGTAAGCCACTAAGTTTTGGAGGTGGTGGCAAAGACTAACTAAAACAGAATTAAATCCTTTTATTTGCTATTTCTTCACCAAGGTAACTTATTCATTACTTTGCTGCTCATCTCAAACTATTTCCCAGAGGCTAAGACTTATTCCAACTAAGACAAGACAGAATTCTAAGACAAGACAGAATTCTTTGATGCTAAACACTCTACATAATTCATCATGTTCATGAATAATTTAAAGCTTGAATGTTAGCATTCTAAATAGTTTATGATTTTTAAAAAAGTAGACAGCTTAAAATGATATCTTATCAGAACTATAGAAATACAGGTTTTATTTACTAATGTCTAACTTTAAAATAGAAAAAACAAAACTAAGTAGATATTATAATTAATGTTTTCAGGCAAACTTGTACCATCGCTAATATTTGCTAGCAATTTGTACTAACTATATTGGGGACAGATTTTGAAACTTTGGTATCTGATTATTTAAAAATACAAATAATCACAATATTTAGGAGAAAAGTACTTAACATTAAAAATATTTATAATCCCAAAACTAAAATTTAGAGGCCTGTTGATTAAGCAAAATGGCTTAATATTACTTAAAAAATTTAAAGATATCCATATATCTAAAATTCTATTTATTCATACATAAATGTACTTATTAATATATACAGCTATAAAGGATTGTAGTTATTTTATGCGGAAAAAATCTTACAAAACAATACGTAAAAGTAACATTATTTAAAACATGCTATAGCAAAAATTTACTTCATAAAAACTTTTACTCCATTAAAGAACTCATTTGAGAATTTACTCCCTTGAGATGTGGAAATAGTTGCTTTAAAACAGTTTACCTGTATTATACGCATTCTTTAAAATAAATGAGTAACAAGGAGCAGAGTAGAAGAAATAAAGAGAAAATATAACAAAGAAGCAATAAGGCATAGTTTTATATTGAAATTTATATGCTAACTAGATATTCAATAGGACTATTATTTCTGACAAACCAAGTGGCATTAACACTTAATCAAGTAGAAACTAATTCAATTAACTTTCAAAGTTGAGGTAAATTTCTCAGTCTATGTCACAAATAGCTTTGCATCACTTATTTTGGAAACTGAATTAACTGTCAGAAGTATCTCATATTTGCATTATTAAAAACATTTTTTGACATGGTTGTCATTTTAAAGGGTCCTAGACATTTCCTCTACATTTAGGCTCTGATATAAGCAATTATTTACATTTTTCTGCAAGTGCCTATCTACCAGTAAACTATGGTCTTATCATTCCCATATCCACATATATAGCTACATGTTGAATATTAATATGCAGTCTAAATTTAATACAAACATACAAACTATGCTGCTCAATGTGATGGTAAAATGAAAAAGGATAAAACACAAGTGGAAGAATTAAAATGTACTTACAAAGTCAAAGTCTCCATCTTGAGGAACTTTCCAGTTATCAGGAAAGACATTTTTGGACATAGGGAAGGGTTCATGCATGTTCTGATTACAGTTTTCATGACTCTTATTCTTGAAGTCCTGTTTATCGAAGTAGTCCATGAAAGATGGTCTTTGTACTTGTGGTGAAGTTGCATTTCCTTAGGTAAACAAAGAACACAGGGAGGGTATAAATTCTTAAATTTAAAGAAGCTTTTATTGAGGTACTTTTTTTTTTTAATTCAGCAATATAATACATTTGCACTGGTCATATTCAAGGCTAACACTGTCAATTTAATGAAGAACAAAGTAAAACGAGATAGTGAAAAACCAAAAATATCCAGGCCACATAAAAATTCAACTAATGATTAATTAGGCAGAGATCCACAATATTCTTAGATTGTAGAAATCTTTAAGAATTTTGGCAAGATGGGATGCCTGGGTGGCTCAGTGGTTGAGCATCTATCTGCCTTTGGCTCAGGGTGTGATCCGGGAGTCCTGGGATACAGTCTCACATCCAGTTCCCTGCAGGGAGCCTACTTCTCCCTCTGCCTATGTCTCTGCCTATCTCTCTCTGTGTCTCTCATGGATAAATAAATAAAATCTTTAAAAAAAAAGAATTTTGGCAAGACTATCATAATTTTATTAAAAATCATTTCAATTATATTTGAAATTTGTCAAATGAAGTAAAATTTTAAAACCTAAGTGTTTAGTTTTAAGCATTTAAGTTGTATTGTTATTGTCATTGTGCACCACTCTAAGCTAAAGAAGTTATAAGGACTTACCCAGGTTTGTCTTAGACGACTTCCTTCTAGTCTCTCTAGCTGATTCCACCTCATCCTGGACTCCCATGGCTTTGCCTGCCATATTTATATCTGACTCCTAACTCTCACTTCAGCCCAGACCTTGCTTCTAAGTTCTATTTCTAAAGCTCTGCCATATTTAAAGTCAGAAAACCAATTTTTTATTTCTAAAGCTCTCTTCTAAGTTCTATCTCTGACTTTCCTGCTGCTTACTACTGAATCACTCTACCAGAGGTGAGTTAGTGTTACCTCAAACCTGTAAGTTCTATTTATTTATTTATTTGTTTGTTTGTTTATTTATTTATTTATTTATTTATTTATTTATTTATTTATTTATTTATTTATTTATTTATGATAGTCACAGAGAGAGAGAGAGAGAGAGAGAGAGAGAGAGGCAGAGACATAGGCAGAGGGAGAAGCAGGCTCCATGCACCGGGAGCCCGACGTGGGATTCAATCCCGGGTCTCCAGGACCGCGCCCTGGGCCAAAGGCAGGCGCCAAACCGCTGCGCCACCCAGGGATCCCTCAAACCTGTAAGTTCTAAAGCCAAAGTTCCGTTCTAAAGTTCAATGTCCTTAAGGTTCATCCATGTTGTAGCATGTGTTAAAATTCCCTTCCTTTTTAAGCTAAACAATATTCCATTATATCTATATGTTACATTTTGTTTATCCATACATCTGGCAATGAACACACCTGACTTGCTTCCATCTGTTGACTATTGTGAATAATGCTGCAATGAACATGGGTTGTACAAATAGCTCAAGATCCTGTTGATTAAATGTTTTTAAGATAACTATTCTTTTAAGTTAAACAAATTTTTCTTTATACATCTGCAGATCTTTATTTACAAGTGATCTTATTTTTTAATACCTACGCAGAGGCCTTTTTCATTTTTTTTCACGAGTGTTTTGACAGTTGAACTTAATCCCTGATCAAGTGAGTCACTATGATACAATGTAAGCAAATAAGAATAACTATTAGAAGTAATGCTTATGTTTTTTATTTTCAGCCTATGAATTATGCTTTTTATATACATTTCTGAGTTTACCTTTTCATTAAATTGTAAGTTTCCTAATGCAGGAAACCCGAATCCTTTACCCAAATAATTTCACTAATAAGATAACTATGATCATCAGTGAGTGTTTTTGATTATCCACCCAGATGTTCAACATCAATGGCATGAGGAAGAGCTAATGGGTTGGTATGTGGCTTTTCAACATCATTACTTTTGAATTAGTAGAGGCTGCTAGTATTGCATTACTAGCAACTGTGTATTGGCAATAATAAATTTGAGAAATTATTGTGACTACTACAGTTCTTAGAATGATCTGTCTCAGTAATGTCAGAAGGAATCTGATATTCAGAGTATGCATGTGTTAGTGGAAAACCAGAAACAAAAAACTGTTTATCTAAACACTCATCCTCCAATTAGAGCTGCTCAGGCTTTAGAAGGCTTGAAAATAAGTGTGACAAGACATCTGGGACCCAAATGGTACCCCCTGAAAAGATACTGAGGCAGTCCATCAAAATTAGGATAAAACATCAACATTCATAGTAAACTTTAAGGACTTAGAACACTCTCATATCTCAAATACAAAATTCATGAAAAAAGAACTCCTTAGGGACAGTGTATCATGGTAACAGCCAAAGTTGCCTTGAGATTCCCTGTCAGAAGAGACATCAGTGGTAGGTTAAAAATGAACAAAATATAGGAGAAAAGTTATAATAGCTTATGATCAATACATGTAATAGAAAGATCTTGTGTTTACAGTATTTTATTCAACTTTCTTCTCTAAAATCTCCTACTATTAAAAAAGGAAGTTAATTAATCTGACAAGGCTAAGTTACTGACATTTGGATGGGACATATACATTCCATTAACATTTTCAACAGATTTTACGAATTCTCCATTCATCTCTGGGCCTCATCATTACAAGACATCTTTCTCAGTCTTCTGAATTGAAATTTGGTTCCTATGACAACCTTTTATTCCAAAATAAATCCAGGAATTTAATCCCAATTATTCTCCACCTGTGCCCCTTTTATGAGAACAAAAATAAAATATTACAAGTGTAGCTCAATAGATTTTCTATAAAATAACTGAGTAAATCAAATGATGGAGGGGGAGAAAAATAATCCCTCAAATGAAAGCTTTCTTTGCTCAATACTCTTTTCTTTTTTCTTTTAAGAGTAATTTTGTAACAGGATTATTTATTTGTGTCCTAAGTTCTTATTTTAACTAGTGAGTCTTAAGATGGGTCACATGCATAAAGATCTCAAAACTCTGACATTTGATGCAAGAGAAGGTTATCAATGTTTATATAGCAAAACCAGAATCAGAGTGAGTAAAAATTATTTTACTGGAAACTAATTCCTGGGAAAGTAAGAAATCCATGAATATCACAATTACTAACTGCATTTGACAAATACAGAGAATGTTTCATTGAAACAAACCTCTAGATAGCATACTTTTAAAAATATATCTTGTATATGTAGGTGCTTTGAGAAAAAAAAATATTATGACACCACTAGTCCACTGAGGAAAAGGATACTCCCTGACCTCTGCTCCTCCCTGCTCCCCCAACCAGGCCAGGCTCACGCTGCTCTTAGTCCTTTCCTTTCGAGGCAGCACTCGCTTCAGCACAGAGACTCTAACTAGCCTTCCTTGTTTTCTCCTCAACCAGGAGCAATGATACTCTTCATCCCAAAATTTTCACCAATGTCTTGGTGCTGCACTGAAACAGTCAGGGATTTCTTGATATATCAGTGACTCTTGATTCAGATCTTTGTATCTGAGTAAATACAAGGTTAATCTTGGAAACTAATATTTATAGAGTGGATATTCAAATATGGCTCACATTTTAAGAGCACCAACATGCACAAGCAAGGGGAGGAGAAAAATAAAATCTCCAAAGTTGTTTTTCCAATACAGAGAAAAATGTGGGGGAAAACTTAAATCTTTTATAAAAACCTTCATAACTATACTTCTATCCCAATTATCCTGTGCTGGTTCTAACCCTATCTTAATCAGGAGCTTTATCCCAAGTCATGTGAGCCAATAATAGTGTCCCAGTGTTTCCAAGGGAAAAATCTGCCTACCTAATATCTACAGATCCTTCCTTCCTTAAGGAGAGGGATGGCCAGGTAACACAATTCTGGCTAATGACACAAAAGATGAAGTTTTCTAGGAAAGCTCTATTTTCTACTCCACCCTTTTTCTTCTTGCTCTTTCCTCCCACCTGGAATGCAGACTTGATAGCTAAAGATCTAGCAGTTATTCTGTAAGCAGCAGGACAAGCAGCAGGACCTCAAAATGGTATCAACAGAAAGGATCTCTAATGACAGCATGAAATAACTCTATCAATGCAGGACACTCTTGTTTCTGGATTTCTTGTTAAATGAGAAAAGAAATTAATCCCATTTTGTTACATATCACCAAATTTAGTCCCTGATACTTTTCTATTCCCAAGTAGAGGATGCAGGAAGTGGTAGGAGCAGCAATCTTCAGTTTTACTATAGGAATACCCCAATTTGAAACTTGAAATCTACTATTCTACACAGTGGATTAATTTTCACTGCATTTCAGATACATCATAGTTTTAAGTGTCTTTTAAAAACCTATGGTAAAATGCCTGTTGGATTCCACACTCAAAATTTTGGAAAATGATCCATTCCTAAGTTAGAAATAAACATTCTCACAGAGAGTTAACAGAAGTCTATAAATCAACTTAAATAAAAGAAGGCAACTATTCCA
Organism: Canis lupus familiaris; assembly: GCF_011100685.1. NCBI lineage: Eukaryota > Metazoa > Chordata > Mammalia > Carnivora > Canidae > Canis > Canis lupus. The sequence goes on from NC_049234.1 coordinate 830,592, forward strand.
TTAGATTTTTCTTTTTGAATGACTTATAACAAGATATGCTGATACATATTTTTTATTCAAATGTATGTGCTTATAGTTTTCCTTTGTTTAAACAGTATTAACATTTAGAACATATCTTTGTTATATGTGAAGAAAATTTTAAGGACAATTTTTAAAAAGTTCTAAGGACAAAAATAGGTCAGGTTTGTTTTAAAAGTAATGGGTTTGGGGGGCAGCTGTAATTGCCTAGTGATGTTTAACTACTTAGGAATGCCAAACACATGCCCACAAGGTGCAGTGGAGTCTCCAAGGAGATGCATGTTCACAGAAGTGTGGGACAGACAAGATGATGTTCCTGGCTCACAATTTATTTTTTAAAAAAGGAAAAAAGAAATAGTAGGTCCTTCAACAGAAGAGTGAAGCAGGGCAGCCCGGGTGGCTCAGCGGTTTAGCACCGCCTTCAGCCCAGGGTGTGATCCTAGAGACCAGGCATTGAGTCCCACACTGGGCTCCCTGCATGGAGCCTGCTTCTCCCTCTGCCTGTGTCTCTGCCTCTCTCTCTCTCTCTGTCTCTCATAAATAAAATAAAATAAAGTAAAATAAAATAAAAAAAAGAAGAGTGAAGCAGCACATCTTGAGGTTGCAAGCTCTGTCTTATGTGATTATGGTTGCTATGGCAAATACTTTTTTTAAACACAGAAAGAATAATCACATTAAATTGACAACAATTTCTCCAGTTACAGCTGAATTCTGACCCTCGCTTATAACAATATATTTGTATTTTTATAATAAATTTAATGTCTCAAATGACCTCGTTCCTCAAATTTGGCCCCAATTCCTTCAACTACTTGCTGTGGAACTAAAAATTCCTTAGCAATAAAGAATTTAAAAATCATCACTTGATCCCTTTGTGTATGTGAAATTTTAAAGAAAAAAATTGTTTTCCTTCTCCTTCACACATTCCCCAGAATATGCACAAGGAAACTAAATTGTATGAAATATAATACCTTGAGCAAATATGCCAGTGTACCTACAATTAGCTATTAACTTTCATAATTTGCACATGTCTTCCAAACAGGCAAAATGCCTTCAGGGAAATTTAAACATAGAAAGGAATTTCCAAAACACTTGAACAAAATGTAATTTGTTTAATTTTTAATTTCTCAACATGAGCATAACAAAGACAGAAGTTAGGGAATGAAACAACAATTAATCACAACTTTAGCATAAGATATTTTGAGATCAAAGGGATTTATGAATATTACCTAATTTGTTCTAAAAATATTTTAAGATGTGGGTGTTCCACCTGATTAATGATCTTGGAAATCTGTCCTTTAATTTGTTGCCAAGAGTATGGTGAATACATATAAAAACCAGGATGTTAATACAGAAGCTACTGACATCAGCTCTTTCTTAACTTCATCAGACTATTTTAAAACAAAGGAGGATACAGACAACATGGAGAAGATCCAGAGGCTATTCATAAAAAAGTTTAAAAGCTTAGAAAATAATACCTGCACAAAGGTTAAAGGGACTGAAACTGTTCAGCCAGAAAAAGTTTGAGGATACAATTTAGTAAGTATCCAAGTATATATGAAGGATTCTTCCACAGAAAATAGTGACCAGCTGTTTTCCATTTTCAATGAGGACAGAATAAAGGGAAACAGATAAATTGAAGCCCAAGAATTTTAGTTAAATAAAAGGGATGATTTCCTGTGTGAGTAATGACCATTGTAATGGCCACTGTGTGTCTATGGAAACCCTTTCTTCAAAGGCCTTTACAAGAAAGACAGATTTTCATTTGTACAAGGAATGCTTCTATTTACATGCCTGTCTGTGCTTTTGCTAGTAAAAGAGGTATCCTATGACCAAAATATCCACACCAACAGGCCCAAGCTGGGTCACACATTATTAAAAATTCCCCAGACCAAGAGCACACATGAGAGCAGAACATATTCAGTACCCACAGGCAACTCCAAACCACTGTAGCCACACATTAGCTAGATTGTTTGTACCTCTGTAAAGGAAAACCAGGGGATGCTAACTGCCCAGTATTACTATAGGTATTTGCACCCAGCTGCAACTGGGAGCTGTAGTTTACTGTTGTCACCTTTATTACATCATGGGCAAGATCAATCTTATCAGTTAAAGATGCATGCAGCAGTTTTTCATGAAAGAATGGTAAGATCTCTGATGTGGCAACAGGATTTCCCCTACACACTCTGCTACACTGGTTAATTGTTTCCTGGCAATCAAATTCCACCCTTAGTGATTTATTCCTTTGGCCCAAAGCTTTGTAATTTTTGGGAAAAAAACCCTCACGAATATAAAACATTATTAATCACTTTATAACTACATATCTGATGCTTTCCTAAAACAGGTTTTGGGAGGAAGAAGGAAGAAAAGGATTTGAACCAGACCTTGGAGAGATGTTACTAAGCAAAGAATGGGACATGGAAGTTGCTTAGAGCAGATGATCTCTCACTTACAACTTCATCCAGGGACATTACATGAATGAAGAAGAGGGAATATCCAAAGGTCAGTCTCTCCTCCTTGTTATCTCTCCTAAATCCTTTAAAAATCAACGTAGAATCTATTTCCAGGATAAACTTCTAAAAATCTAAAGCAGAACTTCATCTTTTTTCTCTTAGTAATTAAGTGCAACTACATAAATGTATTGTCCAACATGAAATAATAAACTAGGATATATTTTAAAAATCACTATGTATTACAGGTATATGGGAAGATGACATTAAAAATATGTATTCAATTATAATTACTTGACCCTATATTTAATCATTGATAAACAGGTTATGAAAGGCTAATATAAACAATATAAAACCTAAACATGACAAGTTATTCCTCTACCTGTTCCTTTTTTTTTTTTTTTTTAAAAAGTAGACTCCAAAGCCAACGTGGAGTCCAATGCAGGGCTTAAACTCACCATCTTGAGATCAAGGACTGAGCTGAGATCAAGAGTTGTACACGTAACCAACTGAGCCACCCAGGTGCCCCTCCTCTACCCATTCTTAATACAACATGGCCTCCACTTTACATCTGGCCCATTCTCTACTCAATATGCTCTACTGTGTGAATACCCCAGGTAAATTCTAGGCCTTGAGAGCAGAGTGAAGCTGTTCATTTCTTTATTCTAAAAAAATGGTTATCAGTTCTAGCCACACTTCAGAAGTATTTGTATAGTTTCATTGTTTTGATTTTTTGATTTATTTTTTAGAGACGCCCAGGCCCTCCTCGGGCCTGCAGAACCAACATGTCTGAGGGGATACTGCTCTGATGTACACTTGTGAAGTTAGTTACCCAGACCCAGGATCAGGGTTTATCTTGTAAATCAAGTCCACTGCTCCAGCCTGTGGAGATCTCTGAAGATCCTGATTGTGTCTTAGAATGGATTTTTATTTGGCTCCACTTTGTGTCATTTGCCAATTTTAACAGACTTTGATTCTATAGCTTCATCCAAGTTTCTGTAAAAAATGTTGAGCATAGCCAGGGCTGAGGTCTAAGCCCTAGAGCATACAATGAGAAACCTTCTCGTTGACAATTTATGATTTAACACTATGGTTGACCAAAATTTAGTAACCACTGTATTGCCCCTGGAGAGCAAATACTGCATTTCCTAGAATCTCCCTGCACCTTATCCTGAATAAACATGCTTTTTCATGAGTAGGAAAGCAAGAAGTGAGGCAGAGGCCATGAGTCTCTGGCCAGTGTGGTTATGAAGATATGAGGGTCTCATAGCAGCATGCCAGCATCCAGCTACCAGCCTCCCATGTGCAGTAGCACTGATAATGTTTGAATCCCTGTAGAACAACAGGGACTGAGTTCAATCAGTACTACTGAACTCCAGAGGCCAGGGCTGCCTCCAGATTCACTGTCTTCCTGACTACAGCAGCAGTAGTAGGTTCCATACCGGGTCACTTCTGTGATACAGGAGTCATCCCGGGAAGCCTAGTCTACATAGCCCTCTCCTCCAATCTTTCCACTGATTTTGTTAATATTCACATCTCTGACTTAAATCTCTTTATGTTTAAAACACCCGGAACAGTTTGTTTCCTCCAATAAACCCTGATACAAGCCTATTCAGGTAGAACCATTCAGCCCTTATAACAGACTATTAGCCACTTCATACTACTGCAAGGATATCTTAAAGAGACCTTGTCAGATACTTTTCCAAAATCCTAAAACACAATATCCAAACCCAGGGCTTCTTCCAGCCTAGAAGTTTAGCAATTTCCTTTCCAAAAAAGGAAATTATATTATTCTGATATGATTTGTTCCCAGCAACCTATGCAGAGTTACAATGATCCAGGCCTCCTTTTCTAAAGGATTCACAGATGTTCTAGAATCCTGCCCAAGAAGGATGTCAAGTTCACCAGCCCATGAATAATGATATGATTGGGGGGCCAAACCTGGGTCTGTATACTGGTTCCACCACTTACTTGCTATGAGACCCTGGACAAGTCAATTCACACTGCCAAGTCTCAGTTTCCTTAGGGACAAATGGTAGTAACAATGCCACTCTACAAGGTCCTTGTGAAGGGGCAAAGAGATCATGTATGCAAAGTCCTGAGCACAGTGTTGGCCCATGCCAGACCCTCCACTAATGATAGCTTATAATTTGATAAATCCACCCATTTTTCTTTTCTGAAAATAAAAAATAATAATAATAAAATTTAAATTTACTCTTTCATGCTTCTGTGATACTTTTCCCCATTTTTCTCAAAAAGCCATCAAATTTCACAAACAGTGTAATATAGTTCTCCCACTTACAGGTTATCTCAACACACATTATCGGTCACACTCCTCCTTAGGAGATACGAGGTCAACTGAGTGCTCCATTACCATTTCCTCATCTTGCCATTCAAATCATTCACATTTACATCTGTGTTACTCTGTTCATTTTGGAGGTCATTATTCTCTATAGAATCCCCTCTGGCTATCTTACTGAATAACTAGAAATGGAGCAAGGTCTGGGAGGAGGATGGGGAAGGTGGGAGCAAGAATTTGCCTTCAGAATGAAAAGGACAGAGCCACTGAGCACACTGGCTGGATTATGTGCAGTCCCAGGAAGACCAGGCCTCCCTCACTGTGTGAGAAGCAGGGACGGGCTCTCCAGATGCTCCAGTTTTCCAAGCTGCTGGAAGGCCAAACTCACAGGCTGAGCAGATGGAGATTATCCCTTACTGATGACCTACTCTGCTAGGTGTTTTATGTATTTACCTAAACTAATCCACACTCACACACACAAAAGAGAAACAAATATACATCATATAAGCTCAGAAAAGATGAACACAATTAAATGTGGTCTGACTTTAAGTCCCATGGTGTTTTCATTTTCACTACACCACATCACTTGGTCAGGAAATATTTAGTGAACTTATTCTAGTGTGCAGGATGTTGCACTGAGCATTGGGAATGCAGTGGGGAGCAGAGAGGTAATCATCTCACAGCAACAAGCAATGACAACATAGTGTGACAACTGCAGTTCAGAGTAACACCATGAAGTGAGGTGGCAGTCTATGGGAGGGGCTAATATCCCCAACCTGGGTCAGTATGGGAAGCAACCCCTTAACCAAGCCTAAGAAGATGAATATGAATTAGCCAAAGAATCAGCAACCTGCTTATACCTACTGTCGAACTTTCATAATTCCAACTGGATAAAGCACAATATATAAGAATGGAGACACTCATTTGTAAATACTGGCTGGTGCCAGACTGAAAGACCTGGCTTGCCATGCAGAAGCCTGGACATCCCCTGGGCTCTGAGGAAGCCCTAGGGGGATGCAAATGGGTGCCATCACTGCTGAAAACAAGTTTGGAGAGTTCTTCTGGGGACATACCCTTATGCCCACTTTTTAAAAAAAACAGATCAAATTTTAAGTATTTCATTACTTTTCTTTGCTTCCCTTCAAAAGGTCTTTTTAATAATTTTGCTTCCTAGAGTCATATCACCACACTTTTCAGAAGTAAGGAAAACAGGTCCATAATTTCTAGCTTCATGAATAAAGGTATAAAAGAACATGCAAACATAATTTAAACTGACAAGAATATGATAACTAATTTGAGACTCCAATGGAAAAGGTTATGGAAATCAGGATCTTCAGCATACAACATTGTAAAGATTTTAGAAAATTAAAAATAATATATTGCTATTATTTGGGGGGGAACAAAAATGCCAAGAACACATTAGCAAATGTGGCTTGGTGTGACATAATCTGAGAACTCATATCAACTAATGTAAGAAGTTTTAAAGAAGATTTAGATCATGAAAAACTGTTATAAAAAAAAAAAGAAAGAAAAACTGTTATACTACAGTATGACAAATCCTGCGGGCTACACTAACAACACTTGATTAGATTTTGGGGAACACATTAAGTCCCACATTATACAATGATGTCTAAATTGCAGATACTTAAAATACATGTAGAGTTGGCTCATGGGACTTAAAATTTGCTAAAGTACATAAACAACTGCAAATATATAAGCCACTATTTGCTCAACTTAAAAATGAGTTTTCAGGGGAGCCTGGGTGGCTCAGTGGTTGAGCGTCTGCCTTTGGCTCAGGCCATGATCCTGGGATTCTGGGATCGAATCCTGCATCGGGAGGAGGACTACTTCTCCTTCTACCCATGTCTCTGTGTCTCTCATGAATAAATAAATAAAATAGCTTAAAAAAAAAAAAGCTTTCAGTAAAATCTCTGTGGCCAAAAAATATCATACTTAGGACACAAAATTATAACATATATTGAATGATTTCTGTGGCTGTCAAAAGTAAAACTCACTACAAAAAATATGTGGAAATCTGCACTGTAATTTAAAAATATGATGTCTGATAAATCACCATCATATATCTCTTCCTTGAAATATAATCCAACATGAATTAGACTGCATAAAAACTAGTTTTTAAGAATCACTGCTTGTATTTAATGTTCAACTATGTGACTGCATAGAAAAAGTTGTTTATGTAGTTTTGTAGGGAGCTCAGTAGCTCTCCAGAAGATAAAACAAAGCACTCAAGGGTCATCTAACTGGTCTGCTAAGAATTATACAGTTTGACTAAAATAATTTTATCAGCTGTAGAAAAGTGAAGCTACATGCTAATGGATAATATGTTATAAACTGTCTTATAGAGTCTTTTTAATTTACAGGGCACATAACTTATAGCCTAACATGGCTTTGGAGGCTCCGAGATCATCTGATACAGATGGGTAAGCATATTACAGATGCAGAATGCCTACTGTAGTCAGAAGCCTAGCTAGGAATACAAGTTTCAGGTTGCTTTCCAGGGCAAAGGCTCAGGAGACTCAGCAGTTTTGGGAGATTAAAAACAAATTCATATCCCTTTCCCAGTTCCCACCTAGGAATAACTATATGGCAATCTGCTCCCATTTTGTGCTGCATGGCCCTCCCTTTCAAAGTATACAACCATAATGTGCTGTATGTACTAGGAAATGTAAAGAAAGCAAGAGCAGTGAACAAATGGATTGAAGTCATGATGTGAGACTTACTAAGCAGCCTCATGGAGTGGGGGAGTAGCAAAAAGAAAACAGAAATGTCACAGAGGAAACTGTTGCCTATTTCCATTTTATAATAGCAGCAAATCCCTGAATATTTATAACTTTCTAGGCTTTATAATGCAAGAAATCATGTATTACTGCTTCTGTGCCATTTAGAAGCAGTTCTGTGTAGTGGAAAACAGCCTCCTGCTTAGACTTTGACACTGACCACATGTGACCATGGTAGGAGTGGGAAGAAGTAGGGCAGTAGGTGTCAGGAGATAATTAATTTGCTTTTGCCTAGAACTGTGAAATCACAATGCCCTACCTTATTAAGTGCAATCTTAAAAGCTATATATACACAAAAAGGAATGCTAGTCTGTGAAAGTATCTCTATCTTCATTATTCTGTAAGCAACAAATGAGAGAGAATGTCTTAATCATCATTCTAGCCCCTGCAGCACACCTGGTACTGCGCCACACACAAGACAGGCGGTAGTAAATATGCACTGAACCAAATTTTCTGCATGAGTATCCCTGTCTCTTGATCCTTCTTTCCAGTGCTTCTTCTTTTCCAAAACAATCCCCTATTTCTTCTCTTAGCTTGCACCCCCTACCAATGTGGCTTAAATGATAATTTAGACAACATGAAATAATATTATGTTGTATTTACTGAAACAGATTTTCATGTTCACTTTCTTATTGGAAAAGTAAATGTTAGGAATGCTATCTTTTTATCTCTAAAATACTTTCCAAATTAAGTTAAGTTATGGGCTAGCATCTTTTAACAGAAAAAACTTCCATAACCTAAGTTAAAGATGTACTGTATTACATTTTTAAAAATGTATTTATCCCATACTTTTTTTTTTACTGTTAAATCATGCCCAAAAACAAAATTTTGCACAACTGGCTGTAAAATATAAGAACTATCCTGGTTTTGATAGAAGTGTGCTTTTAAAATAGAAAATTAATACTCAAAGGGAAAAACCACATACTTTTCATAGTTCCATCTTCTTCTTCTTCATCTTCACTGTTTATAACCATGGTCCCCAGGTCAGACTCTAACATTGTGCTATTATGTTCAATCATGGTCTGGGCTCCTTCACTCATCGTGCTCGTGGCCTTCATCGTGCCCACACTCTCTGAGCTAGTCTTCACCATGGTGTGGGAATCCAGCTCATCTTCATCCTGCAAGCACAAATACTGCAATGAAGGAAGACTTTTCTAAGGCAGCTGGATTTCTTAATCCTTAACAACATGACAAGTATATTATCCTTTTTTTACTGATGTACAGTTGACATACAATGTTACATTAGTTTCAAGTGAAATAGTGATCCAACATTTCTCTATATTATGCTATGCTTACCACAAATGTAGCTACCATCTGTCATCATATAATACTATTATAAATACCATTGTCTATATTCTCTATCCTACATCTTTCATCTTCATGACTGACTGACTGATTTATTTATTATTTTTTAAAGATTTTATTTATTTATTCATGAGAGACACATGGAGAGAGAGGCAGGGACACAGGCAGAGGGAGAAGCAGGCTTCCCACAGCGAGCCCAATGCAGGGCTTGACCCCAGGATCCTGGGATGACAACCTAAGCCAAAGGCAGATGCTCAACCACAGAGCGACCCAGGTGACCCTCCATGAAATATTTATTACATAACTGAAAACCTATAGCTCCAACTCCCTTTCACCCTTTTGCCCATACTCCTCCTAATATTTATATAAATATTTTATAATAATTTAAGAACATTTTACTTTTAATAATGAAAAATATTATTATAACTACTAACATTAATATAAAGACAAACACATAAGTGTTATCATAAGAGCCAAAGTTATCCCAAATAACCTAAAGTTCTAGATAATTAAAGTTCAAGCAATAGAAATTGTTTGATGAAATGGAAGGTTGCTAGTTGTTTTTTAAAATAAGGATTAACAATCAAGAAATGGGCAGAAGACATAAACAGACATTTCTCCAAAGAAGACATACAAATGGCCAAAAGACACATGAAAAAATGCTCTACATCACTTGGCATCAGAGAAATACAAATCAAAACCCCAATGAGATACCACCTTACACTAGTCAGAATGTCTAAAATTAACAAGTCAGGAAATGACAGATGTTGGCAAGGATATGGAGATAGGGGAATGTACAAGCGTTCCCTCTTGGTGGGAATGCAAGTTGGTGCAGCCACTCTGGAAAACAGTATGGATGTTCCTCAAAAAGTTGAAAATGGAGCTATCCTATGACCCAGGAATCAATCTACTAGGTATTTACCCTAAAAATAAAAATGCAGTGATCCAAATGAGTACCTGCACCCCAATGTTTATAGCAGCAATATCCACAATAGCCAAACTATGGAAAGAGCCCAGATGTCCACTGACAAATGAATGGATAAAGAAGATGGTGGGGTGTGTGTGTGTGTATAATTATTATATATATAATAGAATACTACTTAGCTGTCAAAAAAGAAATCTTGCCATTTGCAACAACGTGGATGAAACTAGATGGTATTATACTAAGCAAAATAATTCAATCAGAGAGACAATTATCATATGATCTCACTCATGTGGAATTTAAGAAAAAAAAACAGAGTATCAGAGGGGAAGGGAGGGAAAAATAAAACAAGACAAAATCAGAAAGGGAGACAAACCATAAGAGACTCTTAATCATAGGAAATGAATTGAGGATTACTGGAGGGGGGGTGGGTGGGAGAATGGGGTAACTGGGTAATGGACATTAAGGAAGACACGTGATGTAATGAGCACTGGGTGTTACATAAGACTGATGGAAAAAAAAAAGACTGATGGATCACTGACCTCTACCTCTGAAACCAATAATACATTACATGTTAATTAACTGAATTTAAATATAAAGACTAAAATAAGGATTAAGATATGTAAATTATCAACAAATGCAAAGCAAAGAATATGGTGACAAAACAAATACAAGACAGCACACTAATGACAGAATATGTTGGCACTATTCTAACAGCCAGAACATTTACACGAGTTTGTACAATGCAACTGAGTCTTTCTGTTAAAATTATGATAAATATATATAACATAAAATTTGCCATTTTAATAATTTTTCAATGTACAGTTCTGTGGCATTAAGTACATTCACAGTATAAATGCAGTCATTACCAACATCCACCTCTTTAGTCTCTCCTGTCTGCTGCCATCACATCCCCAACAACCACTACAGAGCACAGTAATCTTCATTAGCTACCTGAGAGTAAAAAAGTCAACAGGTCTTCTTAGGCTTACTCTCTCTTTGATTCCCCATATTCAATCAGTCAGCGAGTTCTTCAGAAATCTCTCTCCCAGCTCCATCTCTTCTTTTCTATCCCAGTGCTACTGAGTAAATTCCTTACCTCATACTTGGGTAAATAAAAGTTCCCTGATAAACAGTCTCACCCATCCTGACTTTCTAGAATCAGACAGATATTAGTTCAAATCCTGGCTCAAATCACTTAACAGACATAAGACCTTTAGGCAAGCTATTTAAATTCTCTAGACTTTAGCTCCTTTCATTGGAGTTATGAGAAAAGACATGCAAAATACCTATATATGAGAAAAGACATGCAAAATGCCTACATATTACTAGGAACAAAGTAGTTTCACACTCCTTCAAAGTCCATATACCGCACCAAACTTTCTTGAATATTATTGTATCATAATATCCTACTCTCTAATGACCACAGCTCTTGCCTGAAGTAAAAACTAAACATTTCTGCTTAGATTGAAATGTCTTCTATGTTACCTTATTTTAGCTGGCTAATCCTATTTTCTCATTGTTCACATATCTTCTAATTTAGTTACGCTGACCTTCACTGAATCTCCAGCTGCTATAAACCCATGCCATGCCATGTCATTATGATTTCCTCTTTGTTCATGTCTTCTGTACCCAGAATGCTCTTTCCTCCCTATCTATTTTAACTAAAAGTTATATAGTCCCAGATCAAGTATCTATTACCTTCATGGCTAATTCAGTCTATTGATTATCCCCTTTTCCAAACTTCTATAGAACTTATAATTTGCATCATACACTTCTGCATTTAAATTTATGATCTCATACTGTGAATACCTGTTCTGTAAAATCTTTTATAAATGTAAGTATCTTATAGATGAGAATGCCTTACAGTACCTCTGAATCTACTTTAGTGTTTCATCTGGTATTCCATATACAGTAAGCATTCATTATATATTTACTTTTTCACAGAACTATAAAATCATAACCTGTAATAATTCAACCTCTCATTTTATATATCTGAAAAAAATGAGGCTTATAGAAAGTAAGAGACTTACTCGGGGAACCCCAAGGACAAATGTCTAAATGCAAAGATATAAGAAAGCAGTTCCTATTATTTCTTAGTCCCTGCTCTATTAAATGCAAGTACCATATTTCCATTTAAATTCTGATCTACTTGGGGACACCTGGGTGGCTCAGTGGTTGAGTGTCTGCCTTCGGCTTAGGGTGTGATCCTGGGGTCTTGGGATCAGGTCCTGTATTGGGCTCCCCGCAGGAAACCTGCTTCTCCCTCTATGTCTCTGCCTTTCTCTCAAATAAATTAAAAAAATATTTTTGATCTAGGGACACCTGGGTGGCTCAGTGGTTGAGCATCTGCCTTTGGCTCAGGTCGTGATGCCGGAGTCCTGGGATTGAGTCCCACATCGGGTTCCCTGCAGGGAGCCTGCTTCTCCCTCTGCCTCTTTCTGTGTCTCTCATGAATAAATAAATAAAACCTTAAAAAATTTTTTTTGATCTACTTGAATGCTTAAAATATATGTACAGCTTTACAATTTTAATAACGTATGTCTAATAACCAGCTGCTGTTCCCAAAGAGTCTTCTACAAATTATTTGGTCCATCCTAGTGAAACTCACCATCTTCTCTTATTTATACTATTAAAAACAGCTATTAAAATTGTTAAAAAATTATACACTATATATGTAAACTATATACATATATGTAAATTGTTAAAAACTATTTAAAAAACAGCTTCTGCACAGTTTTCACAGTTTCTACTTTTGCTCACGTCAGCCTCCCAAATAACAGATTGGTCTTTTCAAAAGATAAATCAATCACATTATGTTATTCTCCTGCTTGAAACCCTGAATTTGGCCTCCTATCACACTTAGAATAAAATCCAAAATCTTTCTCGGCCAAATGTCATTTGACTCAGTAATATCTGCCAAGCCTATCTCCTATCATATTCCTTCTCACTCACCAAGTCCCAGCTATGCTGGCCTCCTTGGCTGTTTCTTCTAGCATTCTAAGCATGTTGCTCCTGCAGCTTTTAAATTGGCTGATCTCTCAAGCTGTAACTCTCTTCCACAGGAGAGCTTTATCCTTTACTAAACTCAAGTCCCTGCTTGGATGTCACAACCTTAGTGAGACTTTTTTTGCCACCAAGTTAACATTAAAATCTCCATCAATCTTTTATCCTTCTGTATGCTTCAAAGCCTTTTCTCTACCACTAGAATGTAGGTTTGAAGGCAGAAGCTTCTTTTTTTACTGATGAATTCCCAATGCTTCATACAATTGGCACATTAATAGGTACTTATTAAAAATTTATTTAATGAATGGCTCTATTTATATTTTCACTTATTAATCATTCAATAAGCACTTATTATAAATTTACAGTATGTCAAGAAGTAGAACAGGCATTGGAGATACAAAGATAAATACGAAACAGTTTTGCTCCATTTTGTTTTTTTTAAGGAGTTAGTGTCTAAGAGAAACTGACTGATGTGAACAATAAATTCCAAGGCAATTTGCTAAGCACTATGAGAAAAGTGTTGGCAAAGTACAATGGGAGTACCAAGAGTAGAGCCTCTAACTCTGCCTATAACAAATGAAGAAAGCCTCACAGAGAAGGCTGCCCTTAAATTAGGTCTTAAAAGATACACACTATATATGTAACATATGTGCATAAATTTGAGTGATATATTACTTCTTTTTTTAACAGAACCAGACTCAGACATCTCTTCTCAGCTGAGACACTCTGAGACTGAATTAAGTGTCATATTTTGTACTGTCATAGCACTTCACACTTAGGCCATTCATATGCTTACTACACAGTACTGTAATAGTCGTCTATACACTTGACTTATCCAAATCTCCCATTAGATCCTAAAATCTGTAAGTGCAATAATTAAATCCTAACAGTTATATTCCTGGTATTGAGTACAAAGCTTGTTCTTATTACATGTATCTATTAAACTAATGTCAAAGCCCTTATTATGAAGTAGTGCCAAAGCATAGAACTAAGGACAGTGTTATATAAGTTCTAGAGTAGAAATTTATTTCAACTAATTTCGTGTTTTAAAATATAGAATGGCTATTGAAGAAACTTTGAGAGGGAAAATAATGCTATTAACTAGAATTTTTAGTTGATCATTTCTCTAATAACCACGAAAACAGTTATCAATTATGTAGAAGTACTATACTAAGCACTTTCTGTAGACTATTTCCAGTAATGCTCCTATCAATTATGTAAGATATTATTAACTCTATTGTGCAAATGATGAACCTGAAATACAAATGAGTTTAATAATTTGTCTAAGGTCATACAATAAGTAGAGGGGTAAGGATTCTAATGAGGTCATTCTGATTCTAAAGCCCAAGATCTAAATTCTAATTTTATAAGGCTTTAAAATTATTTACAGCATTTCTCAAGTCTAGCTGAATCTGTATTACAAGTTAGCCAGAGCATGTTTTTGTTAAGAGAAAGAAACTGACATACACACAAACCAACAGATTTGTACTTGGTCCAAAAGTTAAAAAAAGCAAAACAAAAAAAAACCCCCAGAAACTTGAATTTACTCTTTCTAGTAGACCCTACTGAAGAAGGCAAAAAGTTGATTTTCTACCAGTTCTTTTAAAAAATTGACTGCTAGTTTAATATCTTATTTTATCATGGTTGCAACCAGTGTAATTCCCAAAACACTAAATCTATTTTTATACGTGTGAGTCATTTCTCTCTTATCCTTGTAAGATTCAGTGCTATGACAAACTTAAGAAACATTCCATTTGGTTGGTATGAAATAATACTTTTAGTCCTCCTATATGCCATATTAGAGGTGAATCGACAAGGGGATAATGAGAGTTGCGCCTCTGGATTAACACAACTGGCTCAGACAATCTATAAAATTATAAAAACAGGAACCAAGTTTGGAAGGCACTGCTTTTACAGCATATTATTTTCACTTATATAGTCACTTTGCTAAAGAATGCTAATCTAATTTACAAACTGGCAGTAAAAAAATAGGAATGCAAAAAAACCAGAAGACTCAATTCACTAATCAAAGGGTGGCAATCCAACAGTAATTAATAAAGTACAAATGGAATGAGAACTGGTTTATATGAAATTTGAAGACTTGAACACTTGGTGATGGTGGTAAAAACCTTTCAGTAACACTTTTTACTCTTTTTTTTTTTTTAACACTTTTTACTTTTAAAAATGATTAACTCAAATTATTCTTGATGTTTTAGAGTACTAAAATTTCATTTGGTATTTATAGCATTTTCAATAGAAGTTATTTAAAATGTTTTTCCAAAGTTATACTTCATTGATATATACTCTGTAATTCCTCACAAAAGAAAAGCAGAAGAAAAATATGTTGATACTTTATAGAAAAAGGGTCTGTGGAACAGATGCTTCTCCACTGTAGAAAGGAGCCAATTCCAGTAAGGAATACAATAGCATTTCAATCAGTGGTCATCATGTGCCAGGAATGCAAAACAGAGTACTGATGATAATCCAGGTTATGAATCATAAAATCCACATGGAATACAAATATTTGAAAACATTATTAGGAAATCCTACTCCATTGCTAAGACAGATTTATGCTGTAACAGTCTGAGAAATAATCAGACTTTGCATTAGGTATCTTCACACATGTAATATTTATTACTTTAAAAGGATTTTGTAAATATTCATCTACTCTTTGATTTTAAAGATACTTACACAAACACTTTAAGAAAGCATTTGCTATTTGTAACATTAATGAGACAGACTACCCTTAAATAGATGTCCTTCTAATTAGAAATATTCTAATTATTTCTCTTCTTGAGATATTAATTACATCTTTATTACTATTTATTACAATTATACAACAGCACATTAACAGCATATAGCAGTGATCTTAACAGTTTTGATTCAACTAGACAATTCCACTGAGAATACATCCTGCTATACCATAAAATATTTATGTTTTTTTCCCCAAAACTATTTTTAAGGGAAAAAATGAATGTGTAAGATATACAAGTGAACCAATTATACAAGAAATTGCAATATTATAGTGGTGTGGACATCTTTCAAACCTTTTAGAAGTGCTAATCAGGATGACACTGAAACAGCAAACAATGTAACAAACATACTCTAAATGCATAACTGAGCTTTCAAGATATTAAAGGAAATCTGCAAGGGCACCAAAGGAAGCTGGGAAACAGTGAGAATAAGCTAAATCTGACATTAAGGGCTGCCCTAGAGGCTTAAGATGATGGAGGTGGGGTAGGGATGGGGTATCCATTTTAGTGGATAAAGGGGGACAAGTGACAAGTCTTTGAGTTCTCTCCAAAGTGGAACTGAAACCCCTGCATAAAGTTGGGGATTTTGAGGGTCTACAACCTCAGTGAAAGTGTAAACAAGAAAAAATGTACTTGCATTACCCACAAGGTCTGGGGAACCTCATGCAGAGAAATTAAAATTAGCCTAATGCATTCCTACTATGAAGTACCTGGGGTGCCTGATGGAAACAAAAATCTACCCTGGGTAGGGACTCAAACTCAATCTTCAACCCAGAACTCACACCATTCTCAGAAATAAAATCAAGCAAGAGTTGAATTCACAATCCAAAAGATAAATAATAAACAAGGTACTGAGAATGGGTAGGAACAACAAACAGAATTAACACATCTTCCTTAAAATTAAGTTAACCCCCTTAGAAAGTTGCATCTTTCTAAGACAAAAATTTCTAGGATAAAAATTAGGAGTATACAGTGGCATTCTAGATTGGAGAAAAACAAGTACAAAAGTAGAAATATTCTGGCTATAAGGGAAGGCATTAAGTCAGTTTGACTGCATTAAAAAGTGACCTACAGTTTATAGAGTACTCTATACACTAAGAACCTGCATGAACTGCTTGGCAGAGAAGTGACAGGAACCTTGGAAACTAAAGGATGACTAGGAGAAAACTGGAGAAAGAGAGCTTGGAATCAGGTTATTACTGAAATCCAGATTCGAGGTAATCACAGCCTCACAGTACTGAAAAGGTCTATAGAAACAGAAACCACAAGTCAAATCTGAAAGAAATCTTGAAAGAAGAATCAATATATTACAGAAACCTTCTGGACAGTTAAGTATCAAAATAACTCCAATACTCTAAACTTAAAGAGATGAAACTGAAGCTAAAGAAAATAGTGTGAAAGATTCTCACTTGAATAGATGAAGACAGAAAATAGACAATGCCAGTTATTTGTAACTAAAAAACCTAATGGAATTTGCTACTTCATCACATGATGAAGGCACTGAAATCTTATGATCAATTTGTGGTGAAAGGGTCAAATAAGAAATCAACAAGGCATGTACTGTACAACTTCAAGGGAATGGACATACAATTGGGGGAGAGTATGGCAGGAATCTTTCACTTTTCTCCCTGTTCATAACTAAATTTGAAGTTGTTGATTCTGCTAAAATGCTAACATGTGTCAATAAATAAATCTGAGTTATTACTTGAATTAGTAAAGGCAAAAATCAAAGGGTACATTTGCTTGTATTTCTCACATCCTGGAAGAGCCCAATGTACAAATGAACTAAAAATACTTCTGTGCTATATAGCAAGGTGAAAATACTGGTGTGACACACCGAGCATTACCTTCAAATTTCCACTTCCAAACACTGCCTTCCTTACTTACCTCACTGCCTCTTTATCAATAAACCCTGTAGTGTCTATTGTTTCTGTGTTACCAGCAAAATGGCCCACAGCAGAATCAGCTGGTTAACTCTGGTCTCATTAATACCACATTCAACCCAACTGAGCTAAGAAATACTGAGAAAGCATCAAAAAATATTCTCCTTCAAACAGCTGCCCTTAAGCACCGCTTCAATGTCTGACAGACTGAAAAAAGTAAGAAATTGGTATTTACCAATTAAAAGCTACCAAGATTTATAGTATCTGAAACGTGTACAAAGAGTGAACTTTCTTCCCACTGCTATAAGTAGGTGGTCCTTCTACTTCACTACAAGAGCAGCATAAGGGCTTCTACAGCTGCTGTCTTTGACATACCTGTCTTTAACAAACAGAAAACTTCTGCCTTCATGGATCCTATTTTTTTGCATGTTCACGAAGGCATGGTTTAAAGTTACATCAAAGCATTTAAGATCTCCAAAAGTCATAAAAGACTTGTTCCTCAGTACAAACCTAAATAGTGAGAAGGTGTGTGGGCAGGACTTCAGAGGCTCCACAAAGCAAGACTGCACAAGTTCTTGGCATTATATTAAAAGTTTCCAAACAAAAGATTATCTTACATCCCCTGTGCACAATACTAATATACAAGAGAGTAAATTAAAAAGTAAAAGCAACTTTAGCCATGATTTTTTTTCTCTTACAGCCAAAAGCATGTCAAAAGATTAACAAAGTATAAAGATTATAAAAATCAAATATTTAAAAATAAAAAATAACATCTTTAAAAATTGCTGTTGTTACAAGCAGTTTATAAAAAATCCACAAGAGGGCACCAAAGACAAAACACTCAAACAAATTCCATTAGATTTTTACAGATAATCCAGGTTTATAAAACAGGTTATTATATTTACTAACATACTACCAGTACTTTTAAGAAAGAATGGCTACTTATTTTAAGCTGATATATTTCAAAATATCAACCACAATTGTCAATTCCACAAAACTGACAGAAGCATACAATAGGAAATAACATTCATATTAATTTATCACTGCATTCTAAACAGTTTTACATTAAAAGATTTATGATTATATATCTTATGTTTGTAGAACAAATATAAGGGCTAATTTGTCTTTGAAATGAAATTTTTCTTTTCCTTGTCCTTTATGCTTTTTCTGTTCTATTATGATACTGTTTAACAGCAAATAGAAACTTTAATATACATTTAAAAGAAGAAATATTACTGTATAAACTTAGAAATGATAAAATTATGAAATGACTTTGAGAAGTCACCCTCCAAAGCATTTAATTCAGAAGACGACTGAGGCACACTAAAATAACAGTAATTTTGATGTGTAATTTACATTACTGATACAAATGATACTCTGGAGCAGAGGAGTGTCAGAGAAGCAAAAAAACAAAAAACAAAACATAAACAAGCAATCCCCTCTACACCTCCTAACCAAATATTTATCACATTTGGTTTAAGAATTGCATAAGGAAAATACTTCAGTACCAGTATTATGTACCTTATTCATTTTAAAATGAATTCATTTTAATAGGAATACAGTCTGTGCTGATGATAATCATGTGTACTATGCTACATAATAAGGAGTAAAAGTTGGGTAAAATCTATTATAAAGGTTTTACTATAAAGACAAGTATATATTATAGATATAGCTGTTGATTCAGAATTAAATATATATTAAATACTGTGTGCCAGGCAGTGTGCTAAAATATTTTTTGTCCTTGAGAAATGCACAGTTTAGTAGAAAGAGGTAGAAAGTAGATAAAGTCAAATAAATATTCTCAGAGGTAAAGAGAAGATACTATACTGGAACCATATACAGGAGCACTTCCTCAACTGAAGCATAGAAGAGCATCATGAAACATTCCCCCTTTCCAGAGGAATCAATGTCCAAGATGACTCCTGAAGGATAAGGAGTTCATTGCGCAAATCAGTGTGAAGTAAGTAGTCTAGGGAGAAGTTGCAACTTGTAATTTTCTTTAAACACTTTTTAGCAATCCTACTTTTGCTTATGGTTTCACTATCAACTGCAAAAAGCCTGTTGATTCCTAATCGCCTATGCTCTCCTTTAGAGTTCAAACCTGTATATCCAACTGCCTGCTACACAAAATGATGTGGATGAGCTAGGGACACCTCAAACTAAACAAGTGCTAAAGCAATCTCATCTTACCCAGAGGGTCGCCTTGGAGAGAGTACTACTGAGAGAAAATTTCACCACCGTGTAAGGGGTGGACAGAAAATGTGGTTAAGTGAAGAAGCAAGGGTTCTGACTACTGTATTGTGAAGTTTGTTAGCAAATAGTTTGTTGATTTTTCCCTTTTTATTTTAATGGTCAAGATAGAACTATATTTTTAGGCTGAGGAAAGAGGCCCTAGAAGAGAGAACATGAATGACAGAAAAGGCAAGTAGAGAAGACATCTTTAAAGGGAGGTAGAAAGAATATCAATGGGCAATAAAGCAACAATTTCTGTTCTTAATGCACATCTTTATCACACTACTTGTCATATCATATTGTAATCAGTCATCAGTTCACTTGGTGTCTCGTGCACCAGACTGCAATCTCCTGGTATGCAAATATTATATCTTAGTTTTCTTCTAAATGAATATTTATGAATGAAAAAAAGATATATCCTCTGAAACAGGGAGAAAGAGAACCCTAGTGACGATACAGAAATATTAAAGGAATACTGAGATCTAGTTTTCAGTAAGATAAAAAATATATATACATATATATATAATAAAGATTGCAGGAAAGGAAATAAAACTACCTTTATTTTTTTATTTATTTTTTTAAAGATTTTTTATTTATTTATTCATAGAGACAGAGAGAGGGAGAGGCAGAGACACAGACAGAGGAAGAAGCGGGCATCACATAGAGAGCCCAACGTGGAACTCAATCCAGGGTCTCAGGATCACGCCCTGGGCTGCAGGCGGCGCTAAACTGCTGTGCCACCGGGGCTGCCCAAAACTACCTTTATTTCTAGTTGACATGACTATGCAGAAAATTTCAAAGAATCTACAAAAAAACTCCTGGAACTAATAAGCAAGTACAACAAGGTCATACGATGTAAAACCAAAATAAAAAATCATTTGCTTTCTCTATATAACAACAGTAAAAAATCAGAATTTGGAATTGAAAACAAAATTCTTTAATCTTAAATGCCAACTCAATTTAGTTTTCTAAATGAAGCAACTTGGAATTTAGGCCAACTGACTGTGAGTCTGTAGTGTCATACTTTTGGTAAGGTAGTTTGTATCCTGCTGTGTTCAAGTGCAACAACGGTAGGCCTTGGGTACTCAGCAGAGCTGAGGATAGTTGGTTTCTTTCTTGCTTGCTTTTTAAACATTTTTATTCAATTTATATTAAAAAAATTCTTCCATTTCTCTCACTCACCTATTCCCCAGCCTCAGCCTCTTGCAGCAACTAAGCAGTCCTCTTTATCTATGAGCTTGCTTTTTGGTTTTTCTGTTTTTGTTTTTATTTATTAGATTCCATACATAAGAGAGATCAAATTTTTTCTGACATTTAGCTTAGCAAAAGGTCCATCCACGCTGTCACAAATGGCAAGATTTCACATTTTTATGGATGAATAGTATTCCATTGTATATATAACACTATCCATTCATTCATCCATTGGTAGACACTTAGGTGACTTCTATATCTTGACTATTATAAATTATACTGCAATGAATGTGGCAGAATGTATAGGTCTTTTTGAATTACTGTTTTTGTTTTCTTTGGGTAAATACCCAGAAGTACAATTGCTGGATCATACGGTAGTTCTATTTTTAATTCTTTGAGAAACCTCCACACTGGTTTCTATAGTGGCTGCACCAATTTAAACCCCCACTAACAGTGCACAAGTGTTCGTTTTCTCCATGTCTTTGCCAGCACTTGTTATTTGTCTTGATAATAGCCATTCTAACAAGTGTGAGGTGACAGATCATGGTTTTGATTTGCATTCCCCTATTTTTTGGGAGATTCTTGATTACTGATTCCATTTCTTTGCTGGTTATGAATCTGTTCAAATTTTCTATTTTTTCCTGTTTCAGTTTTGGTAGTTTATATGTTTCTAGGAATTTGACCATTTCTTCCAGATTGCCCAATTTGCTGGCATATAATTGCTCATAATATTCTCTTTTAATTTTATTTCTGCAGTGTTGGTTGCAATCTTTCCTCTTTCATTCTGATTTTATTTGGGTCCTTTCTCTTTTCTTAAGTCTGACTACGGGTTTATCAATTCTGTTAGTTCTTTTGGAGAACCAGCTCCTAGTTTCATTGATCTGCTTTACTGTTTTTTGATTCCTGTATCATTTATTTCTGTTCCAATGTTAATTATTTCCCTTCTTCTCTGGTTTTAGGCTGTATTTGCTGTTCTTTTCCCAGCTCCGTTAGGTGTACGGTTGGGTTGTGTATTTGAGACTTTTCTCCTCAAGAATGAAGAAGGCCCATATTGCTATATACTTCTCTCTTAAGACCACCATTGATGTGTCTAAAAGGTTTTGGAGTGTCATGTTTTCATTTTCATTTGCTTCCATGTATTTTTTAATTTCTTCTTTAATTTCCTGGTGAAGCCATTCATTCTTTACTAGGATGTTCTTTAACCTCCATGTATTTGTGGTCTTTCCAAATTTTTTCCTGTTCTTCAAGTTTCATAGCATTGTCATCAGAAAATATGCATGGTATGATCTCAATCTTTTTGTATTGGTTGGGGCCTGATTGGTGACCAGTGTGTGATATATTCTGGAGAATGTTCCATGTGCAAAGAAAAGAATGTATATTCTGCTGCTTTGAGATGAAATGCTCTGAATATGTCTGTTAAGTCCATCTGGTCCAGTGTATCATTCACAGCCCTTGTTTCCTTGTTGATTTTCTGCTTAGATGATCTGTCCATTGCTATGAGTGGGTGTTAAAGTCTCCTACTATTATTGTATTATTATCAATGATTTTCTTTTGTTATTAATTGATTTATATATTTGGCTGCTCCCAAGTTGGGGTTATACATAAATATTTATAATTGTTAGATCTTCTAAAAAAAAAAAAAAAAAAAAAAAAAAAAAAAAAAAAAAAAAAAAAAAAAAAAAAAAAAAAAAAAAGATCTTCTTGTTGGATAGACCCCTTTATTATAATATAGTACCCTTCTTCATCTCTTATTATAGTCTTTGGTTTAAAATGTTGTTTGTCTGATGTGAGTACTCTGGCTTTCTTTTGATGTCTACTAGAATGATAGAAGGTTCTCTACTCCCTCACTTTCAATCTGGAGGTGTCTTTGTTTTTTTTGTTTAAATATTTTATTTATTTAAGAGAGAGAGAGAGAGAGAGAGAAACAAGTAGGGGAAGCTGCAGAGGGAAAGGGAGAAGCAGACTCCCAGGGAGCCTGATGCGGAACTCGATCCAACACTGGGATCATGAACTGAGCTGCCGGCAGATGTTTAACTGACTGAGCCACCCAGGCACCCCTGTAGGTGTCTTTGGATCTAAAATGAGTCACTTGTAATCAGTATATCTATGGGTCCTGCTTTTTTTTTTTTTTTTTATCCATTCTGATACCCTGTCTTTTGACTGAAGCATTGAGTCCATTTACATTCAGAGTAATTCTTGATAGGTATGAATTTAGTGCCATTGTATTACCTGTAAAGTCGCTGGTTCTGTAGACTGTCTCTGTTCTAGTCTTTTTTGCTTTTGATCTCTCTTTCCTGCTCAGAGGATCCCTGTTAGTATTTCTTGCAGAGCTGGTTTAGTATTCATGAACTCCTTTCATTTTTGCTTGCCTTAGAAACTCTATTTCTTCTTCTTTTCTGAATGACAGCCTTGATGGATAAAGTATTCTTGGCTACATATTTTTCCCATTTAGCACGTTGAATATATCATGCTATTCCTTTTTGGCCTGTCAAGCTTCTGTGGACAGGTCTGCTGCTAACTATGCGTCTACCCTTGTAGGTAAAAGACCTTTTGTCCCTGGATGCTTTGAGAAGGCTCTCATTATCTTTGTATTTTGAAAGTTTTACTATATATATATATATTTTTTAAGATTTTATTTATTTATTCATAGACACAGAGAGAGAGAGGCAGAGACACAGGGAGAGGGAGAAGCAGGCTCCATGCAGGGAGCCTGATGTGGGACTTGATCCCGGGTCTCCAGGATCACACCCCAGGCTGCAGGCGGAACCAAACCGCTGCGCCACCAGGGCTGCCCACTATATATATATTTTAAAGATTTTATTTATTTATTCATGAGAGACAGAGAGAGAGAGAGAGAGAGAGAGGCAGAGACACAGGCAGAGGGAGAAGCAGGCTGCATGCAGGGAGCCTGATGCGGGACTTGATCCCAGAACTCCAGGATCATGCCCTGGGCAGAAGGCAGGTGCTAAACCACTGAGCCACCCAGGGATCCCCGCAAGTTTTACTATAATATGTCTTGGTGTCGATCTGTTTTTGTTGATTTTGAGGAGAGTTCTTTGTACCTCTTGAATGCCTGTTTCCTTCCCCAGATTAGGGAAATTCTCAGCTAGAATTTATTCAAATAAACCTTCCGCTCCTTTTTCCTGCACTTCTTCTTCTGGGACTCATATAATATGGATATTATGCACTTACTGGAATTGCTGAGTTCCCTAAGTCTATATTCATGATCTAATAGTTTTCCTTCCCTCTTCTTTCCAGCTTCATTATTTTCCATAATTTTATCTTCTATATCACCTATTCAATCCTCTGCTTCTTTCATCTTCACTGTGATTACATCCAGTCCACTTTGCATCTCAGTTATAGCATTTTTTATTTGGCCTGACTAGTTCATCTCTGCAGCCAGGGTTTTTCTGCTGTCTTCTATGCTTCTTTCAAGCCCAGAAAGTATTCTTATGATTGTTACTAAATTCTTGTTCTGATATATTGCTTATATCTGTTTTGAGCAAATCCCTGGCTGTGATTTTTTCTTGATCTTTCTTCTGGGAAGAACACTTCTGTCTTATCAGTATGTGTAGGTTTCTGTCTTTTGTGTATTATGAAAATTTGTTACGTTTCTTGCTTCTGAGAGTAGTACTATATTAAGAAGGGGTCATACACTGTCCAGGGCCTGGTACTTCAGGAAGTGTTTCTGGTGTATGTATGCTGGGTGCACTCTGCTATTTTGTTTTGGCTACTCTTTCCCATAGGTCAGTCCTCTACAGAGTTTCTCCCTGCTTGCACTAAGGGATGTCTGGACCTTTAACTAGGTGTGCTTTAATTTGTTTGCTAAGATATGCCTGGGGAGGGGGGGCGGGGGCGGGGAGGCCTGATCCAAGAAAAAAGGAAAAGGAACAAAAAGCAAACAAGAAACTATAAGACTGATTACAAAGAATAAGAAAGGTCGGAAAAAAGAAAACAAAAAGCAAAAAAAGCCTGACCCAAAAAGTAAGAAAAGGAAACAAACCAACCAACCAACAAATAAAAAATTATAAGCGTGATACCAAAGAAAAAAGGGGAAAAAAGAATAAATAACAAAATAAAGGGAAATAAATTTTAAAAAAAGAATAAAAGAAAGCCTGGTTCTATTTCCACCAGAACTGAAGCTGACCCTTTGGAGTAATCTATGTAATCAGCAGACCTGGTACAGGGGTGGGGGTGGGGGTGAGCCCTGTTTTGATCTTCTGAGGGATAGGCCTGCTGGACTGGCTCACAGTGAGACCTACTTTTGCAAAGATGTCTCTGCCAGGCACGGGGGTGTGGGGGTGCTGTGGGGATGGTGGACTCCAGCCTCCACCAGAGATGCTGTGTTTCTCTCTGAAGTCCAACTGTGCTGGTAGGCAGTGGTGTGGGTTGGGGGAAGATGGTCCCACTTTCTGATCCCTGGGGAGGGGAAGGCATGGCCACCGCTGTTCAGGAGGCCCTCACAGAAGAGTGAACAATCTCCTCTCCTATGTCCTAGGCTTTCATCAGACTGCTGCCCTCAACCTGTCTGTGCCTCAGGTTGGTGTCCTCAGGACCATAGTTCTGTTTTATCTCTGGCTGGTGGCTGGGATTCAAACCTCCAGATTTTAAAGGGCCCAGCAAGATGTGGACCTGTTTCTCTCCCAGCACGCTCAGCACCACTGTTCCAGAAAAAGAGCTGCACAGCATGCATGATGGCTGGATTCTATCATGATGCACAGAGAAAAGCAGCCATGGGGTTATCTGCCCTCTGTGCTGGCCTCTCTCCCCTGCTGCTAAATGGCCAGCTTGATGACTCCTGGAGGGCCTGTTGTCCTTGGAGAGGCAAAATATCCTCTTCTAAATGTACTCCAAGGGGGGGGGGGGAGTGGCAATCCCAGTCAACCCAGTCAACCAAGGGGATCCCCTCCCTGTAGTATATTGTGCCACTGCAGCATACTGTTCGAACAGTATGTGACACACTCTCTCCCGCTCTCTTCTTTTCTCCCTAATTTTACTCCATAAATAAAAAGGGCTCCCTCCACTTCACAGCACCATGGCTTTTCTCCCCCCCAGTTCACAGATCTGAACCTTGCATCTGCCAAATTCTCTCCTTCCAATTTTGCAGACTGTTTTCTTAATCCTCAAATCTATTTCCTAGTTGTTCAAAAGGATTCAGTGTTGATCTAGCTGTGTACAAAGGACAAGGCAAGCTCAGGGTCCCCCTACTACTCCACCATCTTTACTCGTCCAGCATTCCTCTATTGAGATGACATTGAGCATCTTTCATATAACTGTTGGCCATCTGTATGTCTTCTTTGAAATAAAGTCTATTCAGATCTTCTGCCTATTTTGTAATTGGATTGTTTGGTTTTTGCTATTAAGTAGTGAGTTCTTTCTGTATTTTGGTTATTAGCTTTTTATCAGATATATGATTTATAATTATTTTCTACCATTCAGTAGGTTGTCCTTTCATTTTGTTGATGGTTTCCTTTCCTGTGCATAAGCTTTGTAGCTTGATATAGTCCCATTCATTTATTTTTGCTTTTGTTACCTTTGTTTTTGGTACTAGATTTCAAAAATCATTGCCAAAACCAATGTCAATGAACTATCTTTTCTTCTACAAGTTTTATGGTTTCAGGTCTTATAGCCAAGCTTTTAATCCATTTTGAGTTAGTTTTTTGTGTATGGTGTAAGCTACTTATCCTGTTTCTTTTTTTTTTTTTTTTTAAGTAGGCTCCACCCTGGACATAGAGACTAATACCGGGCTTGAACATACAAACCTGCGATCAAGACCCAAGCTGAGATCAAGAGTTAGACACTCAAATGATTGAGCAACCCAGGTGCCCCATCCTGCTGCATCTTTGGCATGTAGCAGTCCAGTTTACCCAATACCATTTATTGAAAAAACTATCCTATCTCCATTGTATATTCTTAGCTCACTTGTTGTAAATTAACTGACCATATAAGGGTAGCCTTGTTTCTGGGACCTCTATTCTGTTCTACTGATCCCTGTGTCTGTCTTTATGCCAATATAATATGGTTTTGATTATCATAGCTTTGTAGTGTGGCCTGAAATCAGGGAGTGTGGTGCCTCTGGCTTTGTTCTTTCTCAAGACTGCTTTGGCTATTCAGGTCTTTTGTGGTTACATACAATCTTTCTGTTTCTTTTATTGCTGTGAAAAATGCCATTGGAATTGTGATAGGAATTGCATGTATCTGTACATTGCTTTGGGTATTATGGACATTTTACAATATAAATTCTTCTAATCCATAAGAATGGAATATCTTTCCATTGATTTGTATCTTCTTCAATTTCCTTCATTAATGTCTTACAGTTTTCAATATACAGGTCTTTCACCTCCTTGGTTTTATTTATTCATAGATGTTTTACTCTTCCTGATGCAATTATAAATGAGATTCTAAAAATTAATTTCTCTCTCTGATAGTTCATTATTAGAGTAAAGAAATGCAAAATATTTTTGTATAATGATATTGTATCCTGCAACTTTACTGGATGCATTTACTAGTTCTAATAGTTTTTTGATGGAATTTTCAGGGTTTTCTTGATATAATATCATGTCATCTAAAATATGGTGACAATTTTACTTCTTCCTTTCCAATCTGGATACCTTTTATTTCTGTTTCTTGCCTAAATGTCTGGTTAGGATTTCCAATGCTGTGTTGAATAAGAGTGGTGAAAATGGACATCTTTGCCTTATTTCTGATCTTAGAGGAAAAGCTTCTGGCTTTTCATAGTTAAGTATGATATTAGTTGTGTGCTTGTCATATATGGCCTTTATGATATTGAGGTACATTCCCTCTATACCTGCTTTGTTGAGAGTTTTTTTTTTTATCATAAATGGATGTTGAATTTTGTCGAATGCAGAAGCATCTACTGAATGATCATATGATTTTTTATGGCGTGGGGAGGGGCAGAGAGAGATGGAGAGAGAGAATCTTCAGCAGATTCCAGGTCAAGCATGTGAGTTCAGTGAGGGGCTCCACCCCACACTCTGAGATCATGACCTGAACTAAAATCAAGAATTGGATGCTTAACCAACTGAGCCACCGAGGCACCCCAAAATGATCATATGATTTTTATCCTTCTTTTTGTTAATGTGGTATATCACATACACTGATTTGTGAGTATTGAACCACAAATGTATGAAACTAGAAATTAGTTATAAAAAGAAAACTAGAACATTTATAAGAATGGGGAGATTAAACAACATGCTACTGAACAACCAGTGGGTCAACAAAGTAATCAAGAGAGAAATAAAAAAGTACCTGAGACAAACAAAAATGGAAAAATAACATACTAAAATTTATGAGATTAAGCAAAAAGTAATTCTGAGAGGGAAGTTCATAGCAATAAATATCTACTTCAAGAAAAAAAGAGAAGGCTCAAATAAACAACCTAACTTTACACCTCAAGGAATCAGAAAAAGAACAAATGAAGCCCAAAGGCCCAAAGGAAATAAAGATTAGAGCAGAAATACATGAAACAAAGACTAAAAAGACAACAGAAAAATCTATTAAATGAAGAGCTGGTTCTTTGAAAAGATAAAACTGATAAGCCTTTAGTTAGACTCCCAAGAAAAAGTGAGAAGACTCAAAACAGAAATGAAAGAGAGGTCACAACTGATAACATAGACATACAAAGGGTCATAAGAGACTACTATAAACAATTATACACCAACAAACTGAACAACCTAGAAGAAATGGGTAAATTTCTAGAAACACACATCCTACCAAAAGTGTATCATGATGAAACAGAAAAATAAAAACAGAATACCTAAACAGATCAATTACTAGCAAGGAGATTGATTCAATAATCAAAAACCAACAAGCAAAATTCCAGGACCAAAAGCCTTCACTGGTAAATTCTACAAAACATTCAAAGAAGAATTAATACCAATCCTTCTTAAATTCCAAAACATAGAAGAGGGGAGAACTCTTCCAAACACATTTTACAAGGCCAGAATTACCTTGATACCAAAACCAAACAAGTATGCCACAAAAAAAGAAAATTATAGGCCAACATCCCTGATGAACACAGAGGCAAAAATATTCAACAAAATATTAGCACACTGAATTCAACAATGCATTAGAAGGCTTGCATGTTGTGATCACATGGAATTTATTCCAGGGGTACAAAAACAAACATTTTTAATAGCATCAAAAAAACCCCCGCTCCAAAACCACATAGGTCTAACAAAATATGTACAGAATATGTGTACAATGATGAAAGAAGTCAAAGTTCTAAACAAGTTGAGAGACATTCCATGTTCATGGATTAAAAGCCTCAATACTGTTAGGATGTCATTTCTTCCTAACTTGGTGTACAGATTCAATCAAATCCCAATAAAAATTCCAGCAAGCTAATTTATAAACGTTGACAAAATGATTCTAAAGTTTATATGGGAAGGCAAAAACCTAAACAGGCAACACAGTTATAAATAAAGAAAATAAAGTTGGAAGACTCACAGTACTCAATTTTAAGACTTCTACTATAATCAAGACAGTATAATTTACAAAAAATAGACACATATATCACTGATAAATCAATGGAACAGAATAAAGAGCCCTGAAACAAACCCATAAAAATACAGTCAACTGATCTGTGAAAAGACACAAAAGGCAACCTTGGAATGCCTGGGTGGCTCAGCGATTGAGCGTCTGCCTTCAGCTCAGAGCATGATCCCAGAGTCCCGGGATCGAGTTCCACATCGGGCTCTTTGCATGCAGCCTGCTTCTCCTCCCTCTGCCTGGGTCTCTCCCTCTTATGTCTCTCAGGAATAAATAAATAAATAAAATATTTTTAAAAATATATTTAAAAAAAGACACAAAAGGCAACTCAATGTAGAAAGGATAATCAAAGGGTGCTAAAACAACTGGACAACCACATGCCAAAAAACAAGGACCAAGACACAGATCTCATGGCTTTCACAGAAATTAATTTGAAATAGACCACCCACAGACCTTAATATAACATGCAAACCCAGAAAACTTCTGGAAGAAAATAGAAAATCTATGTGACCTAGAGTTTGGCAGCAGAGTCACTGATAAAACACTAAAAGCAAGATACATGAAAAAAAAACCTGATAGTGGATATTAAAACTAAAAACTTCTCCTCAGTGAAAGACACTGTTAAGAGAGTAAAAAGAAAAACCACAGGTTGGGAGAAGGTATTTCCAAAACATATATTATACAAGACTTGTGTCCAAAATATACTAAGAACTCTTAAAAATCAATAATAAGAACAAACAAAACAATTTTAAAAACAGGAAAATACTGAACAGACACTTTATCAAAGAAGATATATAATTGGCAAATAAGCACTTAAAAATGCCCAACATCTCTATCATTAGGAATTGCAAATTAACACTGAGATAGCATTAAACATTTATTAGAATGGCTAAAAAGCAAAACACTAACTCCTATGAATTGCTGGTGAACATGCGTAGCAACATAAACTCTTATTCACTGTTGGTGAGAATTACAAAATGGATAGTTTGACAATTTCTAGAATACTAAACAAACCATAAAATTCAGCAATTATGGTCCTAGGTATTTACCCAACTGATTTGAAAACTTACATCCACATAAAAGCCAGCATGCAAATGTATACAGCACCTTTATTCATAGTTGCCAAAAACTAGAAGTAATCAAGATGTCCTTCAGCAGGTGAATGGATAAACAAACTGTGGTACATCCACAGTGAAAACATGAGCTGACAAAAAGACATTGATAAATCTTAAATGCATTTGTTAAGTGAAAGAAACCAGTCTGAAAAAAAAAAAAAGAATAAAGAAACCAGTCTGAAAAGGCTATATGTCATTATGGAAAAGGCATAAATATAGACAGTTAACAGACGAGTGATTACCAAGGGTTGAGGGGTAGAGGAAGAGTTGAATAGGTAAAGCGTGGGTATTTTTTAGGGTGGTAAAACTATTCTGTATGACACTGCAATGGTAAATATGTACCACCACACATTTGTCAAAACCCACAGAAATTTATACCATAAAGACTGAACTTTAATGTACACAAATTTTTAAAAATCACTTAAGAGGTCTGGAGATCTCAGAATGGGATGTGACATACACACAAATATACTTGTATTACAAATGTGTAAAAGAACTTCACTTAAAAAAAAAATAACTTCACTGAAGGAGGTAGGTAGAAAAGGTACTAACCTAAGTAACCTTAGAAGTGAGTCAAGTCAGTAAGACTAAAAAAGAACTGTACATAAAAACTGTGTCCTAGTTGATAAAGTTGTTTCCCATGGGGCTATAGATTAACAGTTCTGAAATCACTATACATGTATACAGGAATTGAATATTTAGCAAAGGAGTAGCAGATAAATGGGAGCTAAGTTTCTCACCACTGTAGAGGAAGGTTATAAACAAGCAAGGGGAAACACATAGAATGAGCCATGTGATAATGAGTTAGTCAGAGATATCAATATGAACTAATGTTCAGCTTAATATTGACACAGAGAAATATAGATACAGATATATACAAATACATACATATATAGATATATAATTCATAGGTATGTGTTCATACATAGGTTAGTATAAATACATTTGTTTTGTCAGCTGAGAGGGTCTACAACACCCCACCGTAGCAGTAAGCACACCAAGTTCAGGTCTTTGGTTTGAACATCATTCTCTAATGAAAGGATCTAGGTTCCTAGGACTCCAGGACTGTGGCAAGATATATACAAGATATACAAGTATCTTATAGTGTTAGAGAGTAAGAGAATACTAAAAACAGAAAACAAAAATCCTAAAAAAAAAAAATCCACAACTATGGGGGTATGTCAAAGACCTAAAGGTGTCAACTGGGGAGGCTTTCAATTGTCAAAGCTGGAATACTTTGAGAAAAAAAAAAAAATAAAGCAGTATTAAATTCAAATTGTAAAGTGTAAATTAGATAACCATGAATTAATATTGACATAAATGACCGAATAAATGAGAATAGACAAATCCTCTGTGTAGAAAAATGACATGTAATATATATATAGACACTCACAAACAGGAGGGGCATGACTCTCCACTCCTTAAGTGTAAGCTGTATAGTGTGATTTCTTTCCAAAGTGTGAAGTATGGAAAGGGGAAAAGAGTAATATCATCGTGAGGAAACCTGATAAACACTAAGACAGCAGGTGATCATGGGTAACATCAACAATAATAAATCATGTTGACAGAATGCATTTGTGATATTGTGACATAACAAGAAATATGTGTTAGCAAACTTCAATATGTACATGCTTTAAAAAAAAAAAAAAAGAACACATAGAAGCCTGTCCTACTTTTCAAATGGCATCCTTTACTGGATAAGATTTTTTAAACTTATATGGCAGAAACAATCCAAATACCTTTGCTTTATATATTCTGCTATTCGTGTTCCTTGGTAACAATAAAATATTGTATTTTTAAAGTTCTACTGAATTGGAAGAGCAACTCTATTAGCAGATACTCTTTAAAAAGTGGACATTTTAGAGGCAATTTAAGTATTTACAGTAAATATGAACCAATACAATTATTTAGTCATCTCACACTACAGATTTGAGAGTATCTTCCATTAACATCTAGGAAACAAATGCTTTCTATGTTATATAGTTGACCCATCTCAGAACCAAATTTATATCACATGCTCAGAAATGCCAAGAAAAAAAATCTTTGTTATGTTTAGGAATGCTTAAACTAACACAAAAACCTTGATATTGGGATTAACCTGCTGTAGAAATCTCTGTTTGCAATTTAATTTTTAAAATCTGTACAATTACCTCAACACCTATCAAAACATGTCAATTTGTCAGGATATATTCTCATCAGACTAGCTTTTTCTATAATAGGTATAAAAATCAAATTCATAAACCACTATTTCCACTCATGTCCCATACCTTTCTTGAATAAAAAAATATTTAAGGAGGTTTGTTTATAATAGTTACCCAGGACACAGGTGTACAGAACTAAAATTTTTAAAAACAACATATCTTGAAATGGTTATCATAAACTGTTTCCTTTTCAAAAGTCACATTGAGAGTTGATGGAAATATCTAATTTTAGGCCACAAATTTTTCTCCATCTGTAGTAAGCTGAACTATGTAGAAGAAAATTAAATTTAGAAAAATTATAAGTTGATATCAGGTATAACTCCTAAATTCTCAGGAAATTGCACTCACTGAGAATGGAAAAAGCAGGATCCACAATGAGCTCAAGTATTAATACTGAATATCAAGTATAAATGTCTCTTACAATGTAGCAACTCAATATGGTGAATTTCACAGCTCAAGATTTTTAAGATCAGGAAAAGAATTCAATCTACACTATTTCAAAATTTAGCTTTATAAAATTTTCCAGTGGTCCCAGGCCAACCTGGCTCTGTGTCCTATTAGCCCCATCACTAGATAAGGCCCAATCCAGCTACTATAAAGGTTGTCAAAGAATACAGTCCTTCAGGATAAAAATAAATGCAGAAATAAAAACTGGCAGTACACATCTCCCACCATGCTGAAAAAAAATTCATCTTTTTGAAATAATCAAAAAGGAGGGAAAACTAATGGGGGAAAACCTCAATGAAAACAACCAGGGTATCAAAATACCCATCCAAAACCTCCTGGCATATCCTAAAAGGTGACCAGTCTCTAGAACTATAACTAGCAGGTACTGGCCAAATAAATCTCCCAAATTGGAGCAAGTTAAAAAAAAAAAAATCAGCAAGTTTCATGGGTCACCAAGATGAGTTACAAATGAAAATAAGGAGAGGTTGCAAATCAACAACCTTGACATCACAGATATAAATGTTAAGACAAAAATAGCATCAATCAGATAATGGTTTATTATAATTATTTTCAAATGCTCAAGGTTGGAAGGTCCAACAGTGCACCTTTCTTTAGTCCACCATCTAAAGAGAATTAGTTGTAATAGACAACACAGTGATTCAGAAAAAGAGAAATATCCATTTACTTCTTATCAACTACTAATTTGCCTTAAATTGTCCTGGTTTTGTGTGTTACTTTTTAGAAGTTTCCCTTCCCCGCTTAGGTCACTGTGATTTACAAACTGTCCAGAATATCTAGAACAGAACAGACTATAATTTTTCTTTGAATTGTGCTAATTTATAAGTACTCAGAGTTAATAACTATATGAAATTTTACAGATTTACATATATTTAATATCATATTAAAACTCAATGTTTCAAATTATGATTTCAGAACACTCAAGAAATTACAAGTGATAATAGTTTCCATTAAAATAGAGGACTAGGGATCCCTGGGTGGCGCAGCGGTTTGGCGCCTGCCTTTGGCCCAGGGCGCGATCCTGGAGACCCGGGATCGAATCCCACATCAGGCTCCCGGTGCATGGAGCCTGCTTCTCCCTCTGCCTATGTCTCTGCCTCTCTCTCTCTCTCTCTGTGACTATCATAAATAAATAAAAATTTAAAAAAAAAAATAGAGGACTAAACATGTGGGTTTGTGCCTATCCCTCTCAAAACTCTTCCAGAATTATAAAGGCACAGAAAAGTAAAAATTCCTAAAGACAAAGATTATGGGAGAGAGAAAATAGCAAACAGGAGATGTCCAAAAATTTGGAGCTTGAAAACAGATAAATATATAAGTAGCAACTAACTCACCAGACCGAAGAAATCTAAAACTTAAGCTTGCATGGAGAGAAGTCACAAGAAACAAGCAAATTCAGGCCTCAGTGCAGTGTATGCTACCATTTTTTTTTTCAGTAAAGTTCACAAGTCAACTAGTTCTACTCTTACATACAGAATTTTCAGTAGGCAATTTTAGAGCTTCTCTCAAATACAATAACTAGACCTTTGAAGAAAGCCCATAAAGTGAAGTCAGAGATCAAAACAAAGAAAATAGAGACAAGGTAGGAAGCAAAAGAAAATTCAAAGTGATAATAAAACAACAATGTGGAAGAAGAGAACATTTTGGAAATTAAATATTTGACATGGGAAAAAAAATAGAAGGTTTAGAAGATAAACTTGAGGAGACCTCCAAGGAAAAACAAAAAGAGAAAACAATGGAAAAAAAATCACTGAATGATAAATCTAAGAAGTCCAAAAACCAAATAAAATAGTGCCAGGGAAAGAGAGAGAAAATGTACAAGAGCAGAGACAAGTAAAGAGATTAAAGTATCATGAAAAAGCACACATAAAATGACACAGCAGTTATAGTATTTCCAAACTGAAAGGGCCAAAAGATACTCCACACAATGAATGAAAAAAGATCTACAAGGCACATTGTCATGAAAAATTTAAACAATAGGGAAAAGTGAAGATCTAAAAATCTTCCATAAAAAAAAAAAGATCAGGTATCAGATTGTCATTTGTCTTCTGCCAAGTTAGAAAATAGAACAAAACCTTCAAAATTTTAGGGGAACATTATTTCCAATCCAGTATTTTATGCCCAGAACTTTATACTCAATCTCTTAAGGGTAAAGGTAGAAGAAAGATAGGGTCAGATAAACAAGGGCTAAAAAATAAACAAACCCTGCTAATGTCTGGAAGGTCCTGGAAAATAAGACCTATCAGAATAAGAAAGAAAACAAGAAACACAAGATTCAGGGAATAGAGGATCCATTATAGAACAGAACAAAAGGAAATTTCCAGGATGATGCTGAAGGGAGGTCTTAGTCTGCTCAAGACTCTAGAAAGTAGTCAGTACAGACTAGAGGAGGCAAGAGGGCCAAAGAATGCGTAGAAAAAAGTATGAAACTAATAAATAATCTATGTTTGAACATACACAAGTCTATGGCTCCTACAGAGAGTGTAGGAATGTAGCATTTGAGAAAATGCTACATAGAAAAAATAACTACATAGCTACATAGAAAAAATAGCTACATAGAAAAAATAACAACAAACAACAGTAACAAAAACGGAGATGATCATTAGTTCTAGAAATCACAAAAAAAGAGAGAACATGTAACCAAAATATAATGTTTCTCTGCAAACAGTATTTGTATAGCCATAACTATGTAAACACTGAGTAGGGGTTTTTTAAAATTGTGATTTAACTGTATGCGGAAAATGAAAATTAAAAGTAATCAATTCTGTTAAGGAATTTTAATTTTGATCAAAAATTTTACCTCAAATATAAATGTTCCTTACTAAATCTAATTTACTTTCAGGAAGTGAAGGAACAAGAATAAATTTTCTTTACTGGTTTTCTTCAAATATATTTTTTGTAAGCTTAGAGCACGTTTCCAAAAATCTCTACCAATTCTTCCAAACACATCTGGCCACTTAAAGTTTGTCTTAAAATACTTCAAAAGAAATTGTGAATATAAATTTTACTTCAGATTTGATCAGTGACAGCATCCTGTTGGCCCTTTGAGTAGCAAACTAGCAGCAGCACCAACTACTACCAAAGGAACCAAAAGCTAAACAAACCAAACAATAACGAAAACAAAAAAACCTGGTCAAAATGTTATAATTAATAGCAATATTGCTGGTACAAGTAGCAGCATTAATGAATATGAAAGCTAAACTTTATTGAGCATACTATGTATAATATACTGTTCTAAGTGCTAAAATATATTTTTAAAAATTATATTCCCACAGGACTCTATGAGATGTAGTCTATCACTAATTTTCTTTTTACAAATAGTGAAAGTGAAGTGGACAGGTTAGCAACTTGCCCAGACACAGAGTTATATGTGAACACAATCAGGACTCAACTCCAAGCAGTTTGTCCTGCTCTTAGATCAAGTCTACCCACCTCATTTAACCAACTAGGTACATTACAGGCTTCTAGACTGAATGAAGTTGATTTTTCTTTTTCTTTTCTTTTTTTTTTTGAAGCTGATTCTTTTATCTATTCTCTACCTAGGTCAAAAAGGTCTTAGCAGGTAGACCGATTTGAAGTTCCCTTATGAAACAGGGGCAGGGAGAAAGTGGAAGGTTCTGAAAAATGCTCATATGGAGGCTATACCATCATCTGTAGGGGAGTGAATTTTTCAAAGCACCCTTGCATTTCTCCCCATATCCATGCTGAGAATTACTGCTTCCGTGGATTATTTAAAGGCGATGCACCACCCCAAGACCTTAAGGACCATAGCCTGAGAAGCTTAGAGTTCAAACCATAATGAAATCACCAGAAAGTCCCCATTTCTTTTCCAAAAACAGAACCTCTAAGACATAGTCTCAGGTCAATTAATAGGCAGAATCTTTTTCATTGAGTCATTACTAAATTAATATGAAATTTAAAAAACCTTCCTTTAGGTGGAAGTGAAAATAAAGGGCCTGATACATGCAAATAATATAGACGTGCATATATATATATACATATATATACATATATATACACACACATATATATATATACATACATACATATACACACACACACATATAACATCAAGAAGTATCCTACTTTTTACTCAACATTTCACTTAATATACTCTTCTAAATCTGTTCAACTCCTTGTATTTTACTTAACTCCATGATCTACATGGGAAATGCCTAAACTCCAGTGACAAGGCAACTCTTGTAAACTATCAACCTTTTAATCTTCTTAAAAGATAACTGCTTGTCAAGGTGCATTTGGTGCCTTATCTCATAAATTCAACTTATTAACACCATCTATTCTGCTTTTAAGTAATCATCCAATATACCACATGTGGAATGTTTCCCTTGTTCTTTTACTTAAAAACAATAAGCACTAACTCTTTTACTGTATAGATATTTAAACATTTATTCAACTGCCTGTATAATATTTCAATAAAACACACCAGCTAACTTAAGACTAGTTTTTTTTTGTTTTTTTTTGTTTTTTTTTAAGACTAGCCTTTAAAAAATCATTGGTTAATTAGAGTTTAAGGACTACCTGGGAAGACTGAAGAAAGGATATTCTCATTATCTTGTAGCTAAAAATTTAGGACATGGTTATCTATAGTAGCCAGGGAGTAAAAAAAATGTACCTAATAAACTGGGTAGTCTACCTAGGGAGATTTCCAGGCAGAGTGTTTAAGGTGATGCCTGGTTTCTTCCTGCTGCTTACAACAAAATGCAAAAGGAGAGAAATAATCTTAAGAAAGAATTAAAAAAAGAATCAAGACTTGCTGGTTTTGTAAGTTCCTAGCCTCTAAGACAGCAAGCAATGCTACAATTATGAAGAAGCTTCCAAGCAAACGTCAAATCCAAAACACATTCAAAAAACATCATTTAAAAATCAAGCTGCAGGGGTGACTGTAAAATCCTTTGCTAAGACCTCAGAAAGAGTCAAGATAGGTAATAGGGCTTTTAAGAAGCTTAAAAGCATTGCCCCATAGCAGTCTTAGCAGGAACCCAAGGTAAAGAAACAATTATTTCAACAAAATGTGTAAGTGTCGCCTGCTCTAATGGAATGAACCACAATAAGATTCATAGGACAGCCACAAAGCTTTTTGGCAGAACCACGAGCACAGTCTCAGTAGGACTCACAGTTCCATTCCATTGGTCTATATGTCTATCCTTATGTCAGTAACACATTTGATTATGACAGTCTTATGTTAAGTTTTGAAATTGGGAGGTAAGAGCTCTAACTTTGCTACTCTTTTTCAATCTTGTTTTAGCTACTTAGAGTCCCCTTGGTCCATCTGAATTTGAGGATTGGCTTTTCCATTTTGCAAAAAAGACCACTGATATTTTGATAGGGATTGGATTAATCTATGAATCACTTTGGCGAAATTGTTATCGTAACATTATTAAGTCTTCCAATCCATTTATACAGGACGTCCTTCCATAGATTTAGGTACTCTTTAATTTCTTTCAGCAATGTTTTGTACTTTTCACTGTACAAGTCTTTAACCTTCTTAGCTTAAATTATTCTGATGAAAACATAACTGATTTTTGTATATGATCTTATACCCTGTAACTGTGCTGAACTTGTTTATTAGCTCTAGTAAATTCAGATGTTTTTGATAAACACCATCCCGGAGGCTGCTCTAGCTCAAGGGGGGCAAAACAAGGGCAAGTCTCTGCGCTGGCTCCTCAGGGAACCACCAGGCAGGTCAAAATGCAAAGCCACAATTTTTTGGGAACAAGGTTCTTACTGCTTTCCCCTATCACCTCTCCTTGTTGCTGTTTCCACAGCTGCTGCTAAGCTAGAAAATGGGGGATGGCAGGCATGTAAAACTGTGGAGGCAGAGATTCTTGGAGCTCCCTACTCTACCATTTTCCATGACCAGTAACTTATTTTAACAAACAGAATGTGGGGGATCCCTGGGTGGCTCAGCGGTTTGGCGCCTGCCTTTGGCCCAGGGCGCGATCCTGGAGTCCCAGGATGGAGTCCCACGTCGGGCTCCCGGCATGGAGCCTGCTTCTTCCTCCTCCTCCTCCTCCTCCTCCTCTCTCTCTCTCTCTCTCTCTCTCTCTGTGTCTATCATCAATCAATAAATCAAGCAATCTTTAAACAAACAAACAATGTGGCAGAAGTGACAGTGTGTAAGTCTTGAGACTGTCATAAAAAGCATTAAGATTTCCTCTTGGATCACTTACTCTGAGAGAAGCCAGTTACCATGTTGTGAAGACTCTCACGGCCCTAGAGAGAGTCCTACATGGCAAGGAACAGAAGCAGCCCACCAACAGCCATACGAATAAGCTAGGTTAGAACTCCAGTCCTTGTCAAGCTTTCAGATGACCACAGCTCTCACCAACACTTAGACTGCAACCTCATAAGAAACCCTGAAAATCATCCAACTAAGCCACTTTTGAAATAAGTGATCTGCAGATATCATGAAATAATGGATGTGTATTGCTTTAAGCTACTAAGTTTTGGATGGTGATATTTAAAGCTGAGACTCAAAAAGGTAAGAACCAAGTGACTCCAGTTCTTGGGACGAAGTGTTTCAAGCAGAGAGAGGAAAGGTGTTTGGCACATTAAAAATAAAAAACTTGAAAGAAGATCAATCAGTGGAGAAGAGGAAAATAGTGAAGAAACAGATCATAGAAATGGCAGAAAGTCACCAAAGTGACTATAGCAAGGTCTTAAACCTAGTAAAAACTGGTAAGTTCTGGAGTAATCAATGGTTCTTTAGCCATCAAAAATGGAAACTGGCCTATAATTTAAGCAAGGAAGACAGAACAAAGCAAAACAATCATCTGCCCACTGACAGCTAAGTGAAGGCAGGTCTACCAGACTAGCACTCATATGAAGCTTGCATGAGGTGAAAGCAAGGCAGATGGGTGCCACCACAGAAGAGCAAGAACTAGACATTTTTGTGAATATAAACTTACCAGAAATTATATAACTCTGATTATATAACTCTGATAAGCCAATGTTGTTTATTTCTAAAGTACCAGTAAACATTTGATTGCAAAGTAAGCATAAAGTATTGATGAATGAACATGGGAGCTTACAAGTAAAAACCTACTTTTACTCTTGGTTCTTCATTAGCTTCATCAACTTTGGTAAATCTTTTCTCTCCTAACCTAATTTTACTCATCTGCCATATGGGATAACAACACATAATATGTGACCAATCTTACTTTTTCTAAAGATAAAATGAAATAATATATGATAGAAGTGCTTTAAAAACTACCCAAAAAATCTAGAAAAAAATTAACATTTATAAATATCAACTAGAGAGAAATCAATTAACCATATCTATCAATCAATACGCAGGAACCTAGGGTGGGATTTATAAAGCCTTTTGAAACCAAGAACCAAGGTCTTTACCTCATTCCATATCACTTATTTCACTTTGTAGAATATACAAACCCAAAGTTACAGATAAAACCACCTTTATAAAAATGTTATTTAAAATTCTGAATGAAGTCGTTAGTAAAAATCTTACATCTAGAAAATAATTTTAAAATATCTTTCTCAGCAGGCAGTCCATAGTCACTGCCAAATGAATAACTGGTGTAGTTACATGTCTAAAAAAAATATGATCATAAATCAGCTCTGCAAAGACGTACACTTGTCCTGGGCTACCTTATGACACAAAGTTTAATAATTGATGAAAAGGGCATAAAAGAATTTCAAAAGAAATCCCAATTGGATACCAGTCTCTGAAATTTGAAACAAATATAAATTAGCAAAATAATTATTTTTAATAACTATAAGATTAGAACTATAACTTTAGTAAACTATAAGATTAAAACAAACTTCAATGGGAAAATAAAGATATTATCAATGACATTTTCAATCAGTAGAAAAATAAAATGATATTTTTGTTTTCAGATTTTATAACTATCTGAATTTCAAGAGGTATTCATCTCTGGATCTTCCAGAAAGAAAATTTATAATTTAAAACAAGGAAAACATCATTATTGAAGAACAGAAGCATTGGACATCATAAAATGTGATACATAATTACGTTATTTTGTTATTAAAAGTGACTCAGAAGAAAAAAATGGATTTTTTGAAGGTATTTACTAACCGAATTTTCTTCCTCCTCTTCCAATTCTCGCTGCTGCTCTTCATGTCTTTTAGCTTTGATCTCCATAGCTTCTGTGATCAGGTCTCTTAAAATTGATACAGGCTTTGCATTCTTGATAAAAGGATGCTGGAAAAGTAAAAGTCGATGGTATAAATTCAAAAGATTTCTCTGAATTATGCCTAAAATATGTTAAAACAATATATAAGTGCTTCATAGGTTTCAATGATTATTTCAACCAGAATTAAATGTAAACATTAAGAAAAGAGAATATTTCAGCTACTTTAGAAATAAAGAATTTGTTTTTAGGTTTACTTGTCTTTAGAAAACCATTAAAGCACACATAAAAAGTGCAATCCTTTTAATAAAACTACATTACCTTTAAAAATGTAATTGTCCAAAGGAACTATACATTAGGTAGTGAAAAAGATAAAATTTTTTTAAAGACTGGTGATTTTCAGTTACCACAGGGGAGGTGGGTGATGAGGATTATGGAGTGCACTTGGTGTGATGAGCACCAGGTGTTGTATGGAAGTACTAAATCATTATATTGTATACCTGAAACGAATATTACACTGTATGTTACTAACTGGAATTTAAATAAAAGCTTTAAAAAATTAAAAATTAATTAAAAACATAAACAAGATTGGTGATTATATTACATATAAAAATAAAATTATTCTAGTAATATGTACAAATTTAATTAATCTTAAACTGACAGTGATCAAAAGGAGGGCAACTACTTTGTTACTTCTTTTACATATTTTTTTTACTTTAGTATATTTTCAATAATATAATAATCTCCAATGGAGAAATAACAGCAATAAAAGAAAAATACCTTTCAGAAAATATTGTCTCATTTCTATACTATGTTTAAAACTTTTAACTTCTTTTTTTTTTTTTTTTTTAAGATTTTATTTATTTATTCATGATAGTCACACAGAGAGAGACAGAGAGGCAGAGACACAGGCAGAGGGAGAAGCAGGCTCCATGCACCGGGAGCCCGACGTGGGATTCGATCCCGGGTCTCCAGGATCGTGCCCCGGGCCAAAGGCAGGCGCCAAACCGCTGCGCCACCCAGGGATCCCTTAACTTCTTTTTTTATATCATCCTGATCTAGCTAAAATATCTGAGTTTGCTACAATTCTTATAAACAGAAGGGAAACCACCAGAATAGACCAGGGTTTTCAAAGACTTTTTTTTTTTTTAAAAAGCAGGAAAGAGAGAGAGAGAGAAAGAATATCTTAAGCAGACTCCACACCCAGCACAGAGACTGATGTGGAGCTCAATCTCACCACCCTGAATTCATGACCCGAGTCTAAATCAAGAGTCAGGCGCTCAACCAACTGAGCCACCCAGCACCTCTTTTATTGAAGGGGTGGGGTAGTGTGAGAGAAAGTAGAGGGACAGGTTACAAGTACAATTTGAGATAGATAACCTTTCGAGGCAGCCATACAGTTTCAAAATGTAATTTTCACAATTATATGTCAATATATAGTTATTTTAATAAAGATGAACAGAATATAAAAATATTTCCTTCAGGAAAGAAGAGAAGTTCAGACATTCTCAGATGAAGGAAAACTAAGAGAATGTTACTGTAGATCTATCTTTAAAAAGTGGTTTCCAGGAAGTCCTCTAAACAGAAAGGAAGTTTAATAAAAGAAGGGACTGTGAAAAGCTAAGAGAAAGAACAATGGAAAGAGCAAAAATGGGGTAAACACAATAGAATCCTCTTATTCTTTTGAGTTTTCTCAACTGCTTAAAGGTTAAAGCAAATACTATAACACAGTTTGATATAGATCTCAATGTATGAAGAGAAAGTATTCTGACTACTGTAAATGAGAGGGACAACAAGGTAAATAAAGTTTCTACTCCTTAGCTGAACTGGTGAAATGAAGAATAAGGCACATGTCACAGGAGTGCAAAGAGTAACCAGGATGCCATCTATAACAGCCAAGCCCAGGGGTCAATTCAAGTAATGGCAGCTCTCAGTCAACCTCACATTCTCACAGAAGGACATCCTGGAGCAGGAGCCCACTTCAGGGTCTGGGTTTCCCATGAGCAACTCTAGCGCTGGTAGGCTGAACTTGAAACCTGTCCTTTCATTTCTTTGGGGTTTTAATTTCCTCATCTTTTGAAAACTACTATGAGTTAACTAATAATTTCAAAGGATCCTTTCAGTCCATGATTCTTTTAAATTTATACAATTATTATGTTGTACCATGAGAATAAACCACTATAACAATTCACCATGAATTTTTAAAAATTTTCTTTTTCAGGATCTAGAAATCAACATGGTATCATCTGTACAGGTAGGCTATAGACATGTCCACTAAAATTTGGTGATAAGGCTGTCCTCTGAGAGCCATAACATGTAAGACATGTGCAAAACCC
This sequence comes from Canis lupus familiaris, assembly GCF_011100685.1. Lineage (NCBI taxonomy): Eukaryota > Metazoa > Chordata > Mammalia > Carnivora > Canidae > Canis > Canis lupus. The sequence goes on from NC_049234.1 coordinate 874,206, forward strand.
CTTTAAGAGACAGAATGGCTTCTAGGCATCTAGCAAAGTAAGACTCAAATGCGTCTAATGAGACTCAATCATTCTATCTAGTACACATGTATTAAGCACTGGATACCAATAGGTGATATGAACTTATCAAAACACCAAGGAATGACAACTAGCCTAATAAACAAGGATGAGAGGAAGGCTTCCTGGAGGAGTAGCTAATCTGAATTCGAAACAATTAGATAAGAGTAGGAAGGAGCCTGTTGGTGAACGGGGTTTTAAACTAGGTAGGGGATGGGGAAAACAGTGTGAGAAAAGGTACAGAGGATTGAAAAAGCATGGTCTGTATAAGAAATTACAAGTCCATTATTTCAGAATCTATAGAGAAAAAAAAGGAGGTAGCTAGGGGTCAGTTAAGAAGCTAGACCAGCGGCATGGCTGGGTGGCACAGTCAGTTAAGCACCCAACTCTTGGTTTTAACTCAGGTTGTGATCTCAGGGTTGTGAGATTGAGCCCCAAGAGGAAGGCTCTGCACTCAGCACAGTCTGCTGGATATTCTCTCTCCCTCTCTGTCTGCCCCTCCTCATGTGCTCTCTCTCAAATAAATAAATAAATCTTAAAAAAAGAAAAAAGACAAGAAAGAGTACATTATAATAGAGGGCCTTGAATGGTCAATAGCACAACAGAAAAAAAATCAAGAAAGCAAATATTAGTTCATAAGCACTATATTATTAAATCAGTTGCACAATTTGCTCTTGTCATAAAAAAAAAAGATGTTTGAGCTAAACCAACTAGAAGGTAACAGAACTAGAGAGTAACAGAAGTTGTTAATGTAGCCCATACAAGTCAACTTCCTGGGCAGAAAACAGAGTAGAGAAAGAGTGGAGATGGGGGCAAATGGAATAAACCCACAACAGTCATGTTCACTGTGTGATATTTAGTGAGTCATTTAACTTTTCTGGGCTTCAAGACCTTCATCCACAAAATTAAGGAATTGTACTAGAATATTTCTTTTTATTAAAGATTCATTTACTTGGAAGTGGGGGGAGAGAGAGAGAAAAAGAAAGGGGGTATGGGGAAGGGCAGAAGGAGAGGGAAAGAATCTCCAGCAGACTCCCTGCTGAGCACAGAGTTCAATCTCATGACCCATGAGATCATAACCTGAGCTGAAATCAAGTCAGAGGTTCAACCTACTGAGTCTCCCAGGTGCCCCTAGAATATTTCTTTTTTTTTTTTTAAGAATATTTCTTAAATGCTTTTTTATCCTAAGGACTCAAAGGATAAAAAACAAAAACCCAGAATTTCTTAAGATTAGAAAAGATTATAGAAAAAAAGACTACAAAGAAACACTAGTTACATTATCTAAAATTCAGTTAACAGTTATATTTGGATTTATTTTCATCACCATTTTTTGTGCCCTATCTGTCCCACTTCTTCTGTTTTATTCCCCCCTCTCCTTTCTTACCGTCCTCGGGGTTAAATAATTTAGATACTCAATATGATAACAATACCGAATGGCTCTTGATTTACATGCTCAAAACTCCTTTGAAATGCTCAAAATATTTCAAAATAAATATTTCAATTAATTTTTGAAAGGCAGTATTTGCATCTAACACAGAACTCAAAAGGCTCAAAAAGAGAATTCAGCAAAATGTATGTCTCCATGCCACTCCTTCTTCTCAGCTTTATAGTTGCTTTCTCTGAGGTCAGTTTCTTGATTATTTTTCCAGAGCTGCTCCACTGCAAGCACTGGCGCATGCATACACACACATGCACGGTTTATAGATGAAAAACATTATAATGAAATATATAATTATATAATTATTATTGTATATTAATACAACATATTAGTGATATATATGATTGTGTGAGTATTATAACCAATACTATAAACTACAACGATACATATATATACACACGTGCAGGTGCGTGTACTCTGTCAGCCACTCCTCCCAGGGGACTGCTTCCAACTTGTGGACAGATATTTATGTTGTTTCTGATCTTTTGTGGTTACAATGTACTATGAATACTTTTACACATCAGTTATGTCACACATGGTTAAATTTTTCTGTAGAACAAATTTCTAGGAGTGTAATTGCTGGGTCAAAAAAGAATGAACTTCCAGATATCAAGTTTTATTAATGTGAGACCCACTTATTAGTTTAGACCTCTAAGCCAATTGGGAAAATAAAGATACAAACACTTTTTAAAAATGTTACAGGACGGGATCCCTGGGTGGCGCAGTGGTTTAGCGCCTGCCTTTGGCCCAGGGCGTGATCCTGGAGACCCGGGATCGAAATCCCACGTCGGGCTCCTGGTGCATGGAACCTGCTTCTCCCTCTGCCCATGTCTCTGCCTCTCTCTCTCTCTCTCTCTCTCTCTCTCTCTGTGTGACTATCATAAATAAATTAAAAAAATTAAAAAAAAATGTTACAGGACACCTGGGTGGCTTAGGGGCTGAGCGTCTGCCTTTGGCTCAGGTCATGATCCTGGGGTCCTAGGATCGAGTCCCACATCAGGCTCCCCACAGGGAGTCTGCTTCTCCCTCTGCCTGTGTCTCTGCCTCTCTCTGTGTGTCTCTCATGAATAAATAAATAAAATCTAAAAAAAAAAAAAAAGAAAAAAGGGACACCTAGGTGGCTCAGTGGTTGAGCATCTGCCTTTGGCTCAGGTCATGATCCTGGGGTCCTGGGATGGAGTCCTGTAGCAGGCTTCCTGCGGGACTATGCCTGTGCCTCTGCTTCTCTCTGTGTGTCTCTCATGAATAAATAAATAAAATCTTTTAAAAAATAAATAAATAAAAGTGTTAAATTATTTCTAATTGCATTAAATGTCAAGGTAGATTAAAAAAAAAAGCCTCCTGATACTCTGGATATAAAATATACTCATACCAGGGGTACTGAAAAGTATTTAGATAATCTTATAACCAGTATGTATATACAGTATGAAATCTTTTCAAGGGGCTCAAGGATCTTGTATTTATATACCATATGGTAGATCAAAAAGTCAAAGACGAAATACCGAGGCAAGGAGTAACACATCAGGGGAAAAAAAAAACACGAAAAATACTAACAGTGGAGAAAATAACTCACTTCTGAAATGAGAACCCTTTGGAAGTTTTGTTTTACTTTGGAGAAGAGTTGACAACAAAGAAACAGAAAAAAGGGGAAAGGCAGAAGACTCAATTTGGAAAACAGAAAAGAAAAAAATGAGACAAAGAGAACATGTAGGAGAAGAATGATGTGTATGTCTTTGATAATCCATATTTCCTTAGAGGTTTACATCTTGAGAAATCAGTTAATAAAACCCTCAGCAATTCTGGTTAATGTGAGACAGTTACAGAGTATAAAGAAAATATTTTTCCCTTAGATGCATAAATACTGACCTGTAAAAGTTGTGTTGCAGTAGCTCTCTGCTCAGGATTCTTCACTAGGCACTTTTTAACAAAATCAGTGAAATCATCAGACCAAAGTTCTGGCTTCCTGAATGTTGGTGGTGGGTTTGTGGGAATCATAAAAATAGCCTAGCAAAAATGAAATAGCCAAAAGACACAGTAAGAATCACGACAGAACACCAAATAAACAAATCTATCTTTCTATCAGACTCTAAACCTGAAAAACAAATTTAAGCTGTTCTAGGATTTCCAGTAAGATTGCAATTCAGGAAGCAAGTCCATCTGCTACTAATGTAATCATTTCCCATTAAATTTCCTCTATTTGAATTGTAGCTCATTGAGCACATCATTCTTTATTTTATCTATTATTTTTAATCAGTCTCCAAACAAGACTGCAATTCTAACCCTTTTACCAAACTAAGGACATTCTCTAATTAAACAGATGTATTCCCTAATATTGCTATTGCGTGCCAGATTTACTTCCCATTTCAGTTTTATATAAGTACTGCTGCTCAAAATGGACAGCAGCAGTCCAATCTGCTTCTGCAATCCAGATTATTTAAATATAAATAAAAGTACTACTGTGATTTGAAATAATACTAATAGAGCTAAGACTTTTATTTCCTTTTCTAAATACATAAGTCAGGGGGATCCCTGGGTGGCGCAGCAGTTTAGCGCCTGCCTTTGGCCCAGGGCACGATCCTGGAGACCCGGGATCGAGTCCCACGTCGGGCTCCCGGTGCATGGAGCCTGCTTCTCCCTCTGCCTATGTCTCTGCCTCTCTCTCTCTCTGTGTGTGTGTGACTATCATAAATAAATAAAAATTTAAAAAAATAATAAATAAATAAATAAATACATACATACATACATACATAAGTCAGGATTCCAAACGCAAAGTTTTGAAGGTAATATAACACTTAAATTTATTGCTAATGATTTAATTTAGTATTAGTATCTTAGTACTAATTAAATACATTCAGATAGTTCAAAATTCAAAAGTTTTAAAAAGTCTTCCTGGCATCCCTGTCCTCCTAGCTATCTAGTCATCCTTTTTCAACCAAAAGAGTCAATCCCTAATGTTCTTAGGAAATCACTATATGTAATGAATTAACTGATCCTGTTGGTATCTACAATAGTTCCTGATAAAATATTATCACTAAAACATCATTTTCTTTGAAAAGATATAAAAAATAAAAACACAATAAAGTTAAAACAAATGTGTCAGCACTACTACTACAATCAACTGTGACAATAAAGTTGAAAGTCATCCAATGAAATAAATATAAATGAGGTAAAGATCATTAAGTAGAGAAAATATAGTCTTTTCAACACATGGTAAGGAGAAGACGGAAAATACATATGCAATAAAAATGAATTTGGATTCTTATGTTGTATCATATACAAAAAAATTAAATGAAAATGGATCAATGACCCTAACAGTAAAAGCTAAAACTATAAAACTTACAAGAAAACATAAGAGGAAAGCTTCAAGACATTGGATTTCGCCAATAATTTCTTGGATGTGACACCCCAAATCCAGGCAACAAAAGAAAAAATAGGTAATTGGGCTTCATCAAAATTCAGAACTTAGGGCAGCCCGGGTGGCTCAGCAGTTTAGCCCCACCTTCAGCCCAGGGCATTATCCTGGAGACCTGGGATCAAGTACCATGTCAGGCTCCCTGCATGGAGCCTGCTTCTCCTTCTGCCTGTGTGTCTCTGCCTCTCTCTTGGTCTCTCATGAATAAATTAATAAAATCTTTTAAAAAATTCAAAACTTATGCATCAAAGGACTCTATCAACAAAGTGAAAAGGGAGTGAAACAGTGAAAATGGGAGAAAATATTTGCAAATCATAATATCCAGGATATATAACTCAACAACAACAAAAAAACCCCAAAGAACCCAACTTAAAAGATGGGCAAAGAACTCAAAAAGATATTTCTTCAAAGAACATACAAATGGCCAATAAGTACAGGAAAAGGTACCAAACATCACCAATCACTAGAGAAATGCAAATCAAAACCACAATGAGATACCTCTCATATCCATTAGCATGGCTATTATTTTTTTAAAAACAAAATAACAAGTGGTGGCAAGGATGTGGAGCAACTGGAATCCTCATGCTTTGTTGGTGGGAATGCAAAATGGTGGAGTTGCTTGAAAAACAGTATGGTAATTCCTTAAAAAATCAAACACAGAATTATCATATGATCTCCTAATTCCACTTTTGGGTACGTACCCAAAAGAAGTAAAGGCAGGGAACAGAACAGATATTTGTTTTTTTTTTGTTTTTTTTTTTTTAAATTTTTATTTATTTATGATAGTCACAGAGAGAGAGAGAGAAAGGCAGAGACACAGGCAGAGGGAGAAGCAGGCTCCATGCACCGGGAGCCCGACGTGGGATTCGATCCCGGGTCTCCAGGATCGCGCCCTGGGCCAAAGGCAGGCGCTAAACCACTGCGCCACCCAGGGATCCCTAGAACAGATATTTGTATACCCAAGTTCAGAGCAGCACTATTCACAGTGGACAAAAAATGCAAGCAACCCAAGCGTTCATCAACAGATGAATGGATACACAAAATAGTGGTTATACTGTAAATACACATGCAATAGAGTATTGTTTAACCTTAAAAGAAAATTTTGACACATGCTACGATACCCATAGACCCTGAAAATATTATGCTGAGTCATGAAAGGACAACATTATATGATTTCTCTAATATGAGGTTCCTACAGTAGTCAAATTCATGGAGACAGAGAATGGAATGGTGGTTGCCAAGAGTTGTGGGAAGGGGGGAATGAAGACCTAGTGTTTAACAGGCAGAGAGTTTCAACTGGGAAAAATGAAAAAATTCTAGAGGTGGATGATAGTGATTGCCGTTCAGCAAACGTGAATGTACTTGATTTCACAGCACTGTACATTTAAAATGGTTAATTTTATGTTATGTGTATTTTACTACAATAAAAAAAATATGGATGAAGGATAACAAAGTAGTAATCAAGGTCAGAAGTATCTGTTAAGTGCCTGCCACACAGAAAGCATGGTGTTGAGCATTAAATGGAGCTCAAAGCAGCAGCAGGAAATATTGCCACTACCCTGAACGAACTTCTAGCCTAGCCTGATAATGAAAGCACAAACAATAAAAGAATTAAATAACAGTATAATAATAAGAGAAATGATACAAGGCACACAAAAGAAAGGTCATTCTCCTAATAAGGAAAAGCAAGAGAATGGAATGGAATGTTCCTCCATTAGGAGGAACAGCGAACAAGCGAACAAATGACTGCCTGGTAAGGGACTAGGAAATGAGAATATTAGAAGGGGAAAGGAGGATATGAAGTTTAGTCAGCAAGAAAGTACACACCTAAAAAGTTTTTTCTGGAGTGTATGTGTATTTGTTTTTGAACTGAGTTGTTTATAACCCAAGAAGTAGATTAAACAAAAACAAAACCCTAGAAACACTCTAACTATGGAATAGAAAAGGCAGTTAGGGGCTAGTAGAGATGCTCCAAGATAAGTAAGGATGAGTTCAAACTAGTTCCTTCATTTCTACAGGAATGAAATGGAAGAAATAAAGTAGGAGATACTATAAAGGAAGAACCAAGAATATATCCTAACAGCATTGTTTGGGAGGGGTGGAAAAAAAGGAGAATGAACAATTACGCTAGAATTCAAGAAATAAAAAAATCAGTACTTTAATTGCAAGGCACTCAGGTATTTTAACAATTCACCGTATCACTCTTTTGAAAGCCCTTACAGAAAGGAGGGAAACTGAGTGGGTAAAAAAATAGAAAGGAAGACAAACCACGAAAGACTCCTAACTCTGGGAAACAAATGGCTACGGAAGGGGAAGAGGGTGGGGGGACGGGGTAACTGGTGACAGGTACTGAGGAGGGCACTTGATGGGATAAGCACTGGGTGTTATACTATATGTTGGCAAATTGATTTAAATAAAATATATATAAAAAAATAAAGCCCTTATAATATGGTGCAATCACTGGCTTCTCACTTGGAAAGTTCCAGAGGACTTTCCACGGACAAAGCAGTGAAGATTCAATATCCAAGTCTGCTGATACTAGGATAAGAGTTAATTTCTTTATTAGTATACTTATCTTCTTTCAAAGTGGGAAAATCCTTTAATAGAAGAGATTATTCTTATACATCTTAACCTCATATTACACGTATTTACATCTAAGTCCTCTTCAACAGCCCGTTTTATGATACACGCACCTATCAAATGACATTTATCAAGTACTTTCTGCATGTTCAAAACTATATTCTAATAAAGTAACAAACGTATACACCATAGGCCAAATAACACCAGTGGACATATTTTGTTCAGGCAATATCAAGTTCACATTTCAACAAGGTAAGAATCTGCTGGAATGAGGCTAGTTTTACCCAGGATGTTTTCCCTTTTACATGGGCCTCGTTTAGTCTGGCTCAATTACCTACTTTACCTGATGGCTCCTTCAAGTACCTAACTTTCTGAGCCCTGCTATTACAGATTGTAAAATAAGACACATCTCTCAAAGCCACAGTCAGCTTGTGGAGGAGAAAACTAACACATAAAACAAATAGCAAACAGTGAAGGGCTAGTAAATAAAATTCTTCTGTAAATAACCTAATTAATCTCAGCTCCATAGTTGGAACCTAGTCTGGCTTTAAGGATGGGCAAAATGGGGTTAACATCAGCTGCTGGAAAAGGCACACAAAACTACCTACTACTTCAATTTTTCTTTTTTTTTTTTCAATTTTTCTTTTTAAAATATTCTTTCATACTTTTACAGTGAAAGAAGCATTTTAAAAAAATTTTTTATTTATTTATTCATGAGAGACACAGAGACAGAGAGAGAGGCAGTGACACAGGCAAAGGGAGAAGCAGGCTCCATGCAGGGAGCCCAACGTGGGACTCAATCCCAAGTCTCCAGGATCACGCCCTGGGCTGAAGGCGGCACGCTAAACCACTGAGCCACCAGGGCTGCCCCTACTACTTCAAATTAAAGAACAAAAATAAATTTGAACTCTCATCTCTGCAAAACCGGTTCAAAGCACCCACGTAAGCCCCTATACAGACTGACCTCAAACTGCAGGTAAATGATACTAGATTGTCTTGATAAATGTTGTTCATCTGCACTTGTTACAGATTGATGGCTAACAATTCAATGATTTATGTTCCTGTAGCTAATGCTGCCCTTTGAACTTTGAGCCAATGAATTGCAGTCTTATCTTCAGATAATCTTAACATATAAGGCTCACCTCAGCAGTAGCTATTAGAAACTCGAGGATAAAAAACTTAACTCTCTTATTTACCCAGTACTATCATAAAGATCCTAAAATGTTCACCTTCTATTCTCAAACAAGCAATTAACTGCATACAGTTCAAACAAATAAGTCTTATTATATGATCTACCAAATGTAGAGATGCTAAAAGTCTCCAGGAAAACCACTTTTATTTCCACTTCCATTTCTTTAGGTTAGATAATCAATAACAAATGGGCAGACTTTCTCACAGACTTAATTTTGTTCAACTAATTTAACCTAATCATGAATCATAAAAGATCCTCTTAAGAATCTCTAGGTTTTGTATGAGCTAATTAGGTAATAGGCCCCTGCTGTAGAAAGTTTTGGCAATCAGTGGCTAGCCTTAGACTAACAATTCACTCCCTTCCTTGCCACCAACCAAATCGCATGGACACACATTACAGCCATATAATTTATCTTATCTCTAACACCATTTTGATTGAAGAATGTTAGTACAATAAATGATATGATTATCCTTGTGTTTGTTTCTACACAATGTGTTGCTTAACTACATATTGAATCTCTGATTAAGTTTTAGAACTTCCCTGATCACAAGTAGTCTAAAGAAGCCAAGAAATAGAAGTGCCTTAAAAGAACTAATTGTCTCCATGCTTGGAATTTCATGCCTTAGGACTCCAGGAGTACCCAGATGTGGAAAGAGCTGGAGCTGAGCAACTACAATGCCTGCACTTTATCATTTCAGTGGAGTGAGTCAACACATAAGCCTGAAGTGAAGGTAGATGGATTTGTGAATGTACAGAAGCAATGGACATGCTGGAATAACAAAGGATTCAAGAACCTCAGGTATAGGAACAAAAAGATTATCTTCACAACAAATAAATGAGATAAAGAATGAGAAAGCACTTTTATAAAACTTCAAAGAACCAAACAAATGTAGCTGTTCCTGATAGCAAACATAATACATAGACAGCAAGCTACTAAGTCAAATAAAAATAGATAGCTTCTAAAACGGATATATAGCAATAATAATTTTTAAAAAACTACACAAATAAGATGGCAAACAGTACAACAGAATGAAGCCAACAGGGAAGCCCGGGTGGCTCAGCGGTTTAGTGCCGCCTTCAGCCCAGGGCTGGATCCTGAAGACCCGGGATCAAGTCCCACGTCAGGCTCCCTGCATGGAGCCTGCTTCTCCCTCTGCCTGTGTCTCTACCTCTCTCTCTCTCTCTCTCTCTCTCTCTGTTTCTCATGAATAAATAAATAAAATCTTAAAAAAAAAAAATGAAGCCAACACTGAACCCAAGTCAGAAAATAGGCTTGAGCTCTTAATCATCCTCTGACTGACTCTGACTGTGCACCTTCAGTTTCTTCAGATAAGTGAGGACACTGGACTAGTATTTTTTAAGGTTCCTTTTTGGGTCTAGAAGACTCTGGCACACTAGCTGCCTAGCAATTGAGGAGTTAAATACTCACTAGACAAACACTGTTAGGAAAGGAGATGGAAGTGGGGTCTCAGAACAGGGAGGGAGAACAACAGGCCTACTAGACATTAATACAAAAATACAAATCTACATTTTTATTATCACTCCTTCAAATGCAACTTTGAAATAGAGAATACTAAAAACCAGAGTGAACCTTGCTCTTAGGGTGCAGCTTCTACAGTAAGCACAGTTAAAGTATCGTGAACATGACCTCACAATTCACTCCAACACCAGTTGCAGGAACTGCAATAATCATTAATCTGTCCAATAAAGGCCAATTTGCCTGCCTATGAACCAAATTAAGGGAAGAGATGTGGCTGGTGTCCTGGCAGTACAGAGTTAGTAAGAGAACCAGCCCTAGAGGTCTAAGCCAGCTTAGATAGAGCTGGGTACAATAACAATACCTGACCTATTTTACTTCTCTGTGCCTATTTTCACATAGGAGGAATGAAAATAATAGTACCTACCACACAGAGCTATTCTGAAATTTAAATCAGTTAACCCAAGAACAACAAGTACAATGGCATCTGTTACCCTGTAAATGCACAATACTGTCAGCTATTTTATTAACCCCAATTTACCACTGAGACCAACAAGGGTAAACTAGCTTACTCAAGGTCACACAGCCAGTGTGTGTGCCCAAAACTGGAACTCAGGTCTACCCGCTCCTTAGCTACTTCACACTACCTCTATATTTCCATTAAACTTCTGCCACAGATAAGCCTATTATAAGATAAAGCATCTATAATTTGAATACTGAGTCTCCAGAGAAGAAAATGGAAAGCTATTTGTATAAAGACAGTTCTGGTTCACTTTCTGTAATGGTGGAAAATCGCAAACAGAAAATACTGACTATTAAGAAATGGCTAGTCTACTATATTATCAATAAAGTAGAGTAACATATTGCCATTAAAATGACAAATATGTGAATTACAAAATTACAATCAAGCGTTTTATTTTATAAAAGGGTGAAAAATGAGAACCTAAAACAGCACTCTGTATTGTATGATTATCTTCACACAAACATGACATGTAGCAATAAAGAGTGAAAGAGGATACAGAATCTCAAAAATTCAAAATATCAATTCATAACAACTGTCTACAAGACTGCATAAGATTCTTTTTTACATTTTTTTATTCTAAAGGCCACTATATATTCAACTTTTAAAACTCCACTCACAACTGATTCAAGTCTTCATTTAGAACCATTGCTCAAGTTACAGCCTACTGCAGTCTGCCTCTACAACCACCTCACGCAGCATAGTTTAAACTCCAACACCTTTCATGGCTTCCATCTTTCAAGACTGAAATGTAATGTCCCTTTAATACAATGCAAAAGTATTAAAAATATATATAGCTACAGAAGAATAAGAAGCAAACAAAAGCCAAACTTAAGGAACTTTATCACCCTACTCTCTCCCCAGTCTCCCAAATTAGAATTCCTGTGTGTGACCAGTTCAACTTTTGAGCACATAAAATGTATCCATACCTCCATTACAAGAATTTCTTTAAAAAATACTTTCTTCAAGAAGCTTAGAATCTAAATGGGATAGGAAAATGCACACCAGATCATTTCAATAAATAGTGTAAGTGTTAAAATAGATGTGAACACTGGGCATTATAAGATGACTTAGCCCAAACTGATGTTTAAAAATAAAAAAATGAGACTGAAACTGAGTCCTAAGGAATGAGTGAACTAATGAGTCATAGAAAAGAGAACAGCATGTTCAAGATGTGAAGTCTGAAACACCAGGGGTTCTATGAGGGAATGTGACTGGTTTCAGGCATGGGGAAGGGAAATTACAAGATGAGCCTGAAGCATCTTATTGGCCCTTAAAGACTTAAAGAAAGGAACCAAAGACCAACAGAGTCATGTCAAAATAAGTTCTCTGAACTTATGGAGGACTTAGCTCCACCCATAAAAGATTTTGATTTACTTGATTTGAAGTAAGGAACAGGCACAGTATCTTTTATCTCCCAAGTAATTCTAATGTTCTAGAAAATAAAATATAAGGCAAGTATTATAACTCCATATACCCCAATTTTAGTACCTCCCATATTTTAATTTGCACTCTGGTTAGTTATACACTCTAAATGCCCTGGATAACATAACTTAAAGGCAAAGGCACAGTGCCTCAAGTTTTGTACTCCCACAGTCACTTCTGCAAAGTAAAACCTAAATTTATATTGAAAGTGTTGATATAAAGACTTATAGTTAAATATGGTTATTTGAACATACTGATTTACCTCAACTCCATTCCAAAAATCCTACCAAAGGTCAGTAAGAATTTAAAAAAAAAAAAAAAAAAAAAAAAAAAGGACAACAGCAGCTCTACCCCTAAATGGCTATGTGGCTTTGACTCAAGTCTTAAGTCTTCATTATAAAAGAGGTAAGAGGGATCCCTGGGTGGCGCAGCGGTTTAGCGCCTGCCTTTGGCCCGGGGCGCGATCCTGGAGACCCGGGATCGAATCCCACATCGGGCTCCCGGTGCATGGAGCCTGCTTCTCCCTCTGCCTATGTCTCTGCCTCTCTCTCTCTCTCTCTGTGACTATCATAAATAAATAAAAATTAAAAAAAAAAAAGTTTAAAAAAAAAGAGGTAAGAATAGTGTAGTGTCATTTGTTATTTTTTAAACCCATCCAACTTAACTTATATAAGTATATACATCCAACTTATAAACTTATATAGTTATTATTATATAACAGCTTACCTGAGACATAATTCACATATCCTACAAAATATGGACTATATCCAGAATCTGACCACGTCTCAACACCTCTACTTTTACCACTCTGGTCTAAGCCAGCATCATTTTAGCTGGACTACTAAAAAAGTAACCTCACTGTTCACTTTGCTTCCATTCTTGCCCTGCTACAATCCCAACTCAACAAAGAAGAATAAGTCTTTTACATCATATGTCAGACCACATCAATCCTTACTCAATCCTTAGCTTCCTGTCTCACTCAGAGTAAAAGCTAAAGAGCTCACCATGGCTTACTAACACTCTAAATGATCTGGTCCTCTGCTATCTGTCTGACCTCATCTCCCACTTCTTACCCCTCCTGGGCAGTTCCAGCCATATAAACCTCCACCTTGTTTGTTAAACACCAAACATACTACCACATCAATTTCCTCTGACTAGAACACTCTTTCGCTAGAAATCTGCACGTCCCATTAACTAATCTCTTTAGATCTCGACTAAAAGTCACCTTATTAGGCCTTTCTTGACCATCCATATATATTCTGTATCACAACCCTGCCGTTCTGTATCCCTCTTATCTTGCTTTATTGTTCTTGTACAGTGGCACTTGATATATTACAGTGTTTGAGTATAATTTATTGTATCTATCTGCTACAATATAAACACCTAAAAGGCTGGAACTTTGTTTCATTCACTGCTGTATTCCAATACCTAAAATATAAGATGAATTAATAATACATGACAAACTCAGTCTCTCTCAGCTTTACTGAGATTTTTTATTTCAAAAAAAAAAAAAACAAAAAACCGTGGGATTTAGATGTAATGACCCCTAAGGCACCTGTACAGCTTTAAAATCTACAAACCTAGCAAAGAGACAGAACTAGAGAGCTAACGGTAATGCATAAAAATGTAAACCAGCCTTCTACGAAAAGAAGGAAGATTTGACAGTAAATGATTAACTACCAAAAGAGTAACGTATATATGAGAGGTACCTCCAAATAAACATGTGAAAGACTTTATAATAAAACTATATAATTAAGCACAGAGAACAAGACTATCTTGCCAAGATTTGCTATCATTGGCAAAAATCCATATTAAACTCAGCTTCCTCAATTCCAGATACAAACAGAATCACAAATTTGGCAACTCACTGGAGAGAAAGACTGAAGTACAATCTGGGTTCACATTAAAGTTACCTCATTCTTCTCAACTTCAATCTGACCCAGAGGAAAATTTTTAACAGATTGTGTTGGACTAGTGCCATACTATACTCAGTAAGGTTCAAAATTAGCATTTTAGATACTAACCTAAAGGATTTGTATTTTGTTTCCCTAAAACTAAAGTGGGTTAAAAATAAAATATGACGAATTATGAATATAAGATGAGTTATTTAAAGAAACATTTTGTCAAAGGAAAACCAAATTATAACATCAGTCCTTCCCTCTTGTGATTTCATTCATGCAGTGTCTCACCCAGGTCTGAACACATGGTAGCACTCAAGTTGATAAGAGATAATTATAATTCTCTTCTTTCCTCTCAAAGTTTATTCAGATTTAGTGATATACTATATATATATATATATATATATATATATATATATATCCACCTCAAACTTCCTAGTCATCAAAAAATGCAAATAACAATTATGTACTTCAACTTTTTATACAACCATTTATTTTATACCTATGTCACAAAGCACTGTATTCTAGATAGACACTAAAGTCACAAGATAAAAGCTACCATGCAGCTCTCAATAAATTTATAGTCAAACAAAGTATAATAGAGTCTGATAAATTCTGTGATGTTGGTATACAGAGGGTGCTAAGGAAGCCCAGAGGAAGGGTTTCCAGGTTGGACTGTAGAAGAGAGATTAGAGAAAATACAGGTACAGAGAAGTAACACTGAGTGGAGAGTAACAGTAAAGAACCTAAAGTATCTGTAAGTATTAGGATGGTTAAAGGAAAGTGGACATCACATAAATAAAGAGGTAGGAAGAGCCTCAAGGCTTTGTATAACACCTTAAAGAGTTTGGCTCTTAACCTAGAAACAAACAAAAGAAAATGATTTGAAGTAAAGGAATAATATGATCTGTGTTTCATTTTGGAATGATCAATCTAGCAGTATTATGAAGAACACTTTGGAAAGGGGAGTGAAACCAAACTCTAGGAGACTATTGTAGAAATCCAAAAGAAAAAATATGAGGTCTGAAATAAAAAAGCAAAGATGTAGATGGAAAGAAGGGATATATTCAAGACATATTAAGGAAGTAACACAGGTAAAAATTGGTAAATAACGATAATTCATTACTGAATTAGCTTAGTGGCAGAGAAACTATATATAGTAAGGAAAGGAATTGCAAGAAATTTAGGAGGCAGCCATCAACAGGCCTTGGTGATTGACTAACGGTGGAAGATTGGACAGATGAAGTACATTCTCCAGATTTTCAACCTGGCAACTGGTAGAGGGTAGTGCCATTAGCCAAGATAAAATATATAAAGGTAAAACCAGGATGATGAGAAAACAGTGTAAAGAGATCTGGAGCTATTGGATTTGAAGTGTCTCATGACAGTAGAGAAAAGATTTATCTAAACAGGTAATTTGAAATGAGTCTAGAGCTCAAGACAGATAAAAAGAAAGCCAGGAGATAGAGAGATCCCAGAAATCAAAAGAGGAAACGGATTTAAAGGAGAAGAAAATGGTTACCAATGCTAAATAGAAGTAAAAGTTGGTGAAAATTTTTAGTAGAATGGTAGGAGAAAAACAACCTAAGTCTGTTCAGGGGTAAATGGGAGGGAACTGGGGAAATTGAGGCAGTAAGTCTTTTCACACATGGCTCTGTGTGAGACACAGCGGCAAGTGAAGAATAGTGTAAATCCAAAGGAAATTTGTTTCTTTCTTAAAATGAGAAGAATCTGAGCCTGTAATGTTCCATAACAAAGAAGAGGTAAATGATGGATAGAAGATGGAAGCCAATAATGGAAAGAGCATGGCCTTCCACTTAAACCAGAAAAGAGAGAAATTAAGCCCTTAAAGTTCAGGCACCTAAATTAAAGCTAGTTAAGCAATACTTTTTTTTTTTTTTAATTTTTTTAATGATAAACATCCTGCATGCTGAGGTTATTTTTAAAAAATTTTTGTTAGGTAAATTTTGACACATTTACATATTATACATGGTAAGAATAACTGTTGTTGGTATTACATTTACTCTATATAGACAATGTGTATGGCAATGTACTAAGTGGCTTTACAAAAATTATTTCTTTTAATCCTCATCAAAACCCAATGAATGATTACTACTCCATTTTGTACATCAAAAAACTGAGGCATAAGGAGGTTAAATACCTTATCCTTGAAAATTCAGCAAATAAAGGACAGGGTTGGAAATTGAACCCAGATACTATAGCTCCAAAGCCAATATTCTTTACCAATAAGTTGTAAAGCCTCTACAAATAAGGAATACTATTGGGTCACTAAATTAGCCTTAAGACAACATATTTTCTATCAGAAAATATTTCTGATTTTAGAATAGAAAAAAAAAACTGGAGTTTACTGATAAAAAAAAATTGCTAAACATTAAACATTAAATTTTAAAAGCCTAGATAAATTATAATATATTATTAAAAATATCTCACCCCTTACTTAACATCACTAAACACAGTCTTCTCATCTGTGTATATATATGTATATATAGAAATATACATATAAATTTTACCATGCATCAGAATTCCTTGGAGGGCCTGTTAAAATGCAGATTGTTAAACCTTGCCCTGAGAATTCCAGATTCAGTAAGTCTAATATGGGGGCCCAAGAATTTGCATTTCTAACAAGTGCTCAGAAGATTTTTTTTTTTATTTTTTTTTTTAGTGCTCAGAAGATACTAATGCTATTGGTCTAGGCACCACACTTTGAGAACTATTACCTCATTACAGTAACTCTATATAAGAGTTAAGTGACATGAATATAAAAACCTAGCAGAAGGTAGACAAAAAGTAGTATTTGCAAAACCTATTCTTCAAAAGTTTACCTAATATAATTCTCTCAATGAAGCCATATATGCCTTCTACAATTCCAAAGTACCTCTAAATTAAAAGAGAACAACAGGGATCCCTGGGTGGAGCAGCGGTTTAGCGTCCTGCCTTTGGCCCAGGGCGTGATCCTGGAGACCCGGGATAGAGTCCCACGTCGGGCTCCCGGTGCATGGAGCCTGCTTCTCCCTCTGCCTGTGTCTCTGCCTCTCTCTCTCTATGTGACTATCATAAATAAATAAAAATTAAAAAAAAAAAAAAGAGAACAACAATGATATTATTAATCAACATTTGTGGGGCATCTCCAAGGGTTTTACATGAATCATCTCACTTAATTCTCATAACAACTCAGGATAACAACTATAATTATTCTCATTTTATATACAAAAAAAAAAGAGATATGGAAGAAACAAATTTGCTTTTGGTGATAAAACTGGCATGGAGAAAAGCCAGGACTCTACCATTGCAATTAAACTATACTAACAACTGCTAGACTGTACAGTACTTGGATATTGTTTAGATAATAGATTTTTGTAAATACCAATCTCAATAATTTCCTTATTTATTTTTACATTATTTAACTAATATTTATTGCCTATTATATGCCAGGCCTCATATTATGCAACAAGGAATATCAGATTTTTTAAAAAATGGAAAACCCAGTGCCTGCTCCCTTGAGACATGCAGTACAGTGGGGAAGACAAATCTGAAACCAAAAATCACATAAATATTTCCATAAATAAGTGTTAAAGACAAAAAGCACAAGTTTCTTGGAGATTAAAATAGGAAGATCTAGCCTATCTATAGCTATTGTACTTTACCTTCAGTGTCCTACTACAAGGGTATAAGTAATGCAGAATATAACTTTCAGAACGCCGAATAACTACATTTTAAAGTGACACTTTTGAAATCAAATTAAGTGATTCAATTATAAGATCAAAGTCACAAAGTTTGCTCCTTTGGCAAATGTAACTGTTGCCTCTCTGAAACAATGTAATCAATATAAAAAACTAATAAAATTGCATCTGAAGGGGCCTTGCAAATAATAGTCATGATAAAGGGAAAATAACATGCCAAATAACATGCCAAGTTCCTGGCAATCCTAGTAGTGTGGAAGAGAACTTCCATTTTGGACAATGCTAACTTTCTTAAGATTAAAGGAATTAGATCCATGACTTAATATACTTCATTTGTAAGGTTAAAAAAGAAAAACAAAAATAAAAAAAAAATTCCTTTATAGTAAGTTTCAAAGGAAAACCAATATTCTGTTATAGGAAAATGTCTAAAAGTCCAAAATACTGATCTTACAAAAAGACATGAAAGGTAAAATCAAGTATGAACTAGGTCTGGATCCCCATTATCTTCAGTTTCTATTTATCAAACAGAAAAATCTTTCCAACTTTCTCCTTTCCTGTATAAGACCAAAACTATGCGATATTCTGTTTGTATTACAATTACACTAATTCAATGCAGGTCACTTGCTTTTTACTGAGTCCAGATGACATTCAGTAAACTAAACATGGGCCAATTAGTTTAAAAAAGAGAAAAAAAGAAAAGAAAAAAGAAAGAATGAAAAAAAGAAAAGTGCATTCTGATTGCCTTTGGGTAAGTCATACAGTGGCTACAGAGCATGATGGCCTGACCTTCATTCTGGCTAACACCAATCATACACTAATACTAAGGACTAGCATTTTTCATTCCTTTCAGATTTCTCACATTTGAAAATTCTAATTTAAATACATATTCTGGTGAAAGTGAGGACAGTACTGTTATACACAGATCCCCAGTCTGGGGATCCAGACCTGGTTTTCCTTTCCTTAAACTCAAATGTCTTATTTTGGAGCTACTAAGAGGGAATCTGCATATTGTCTTAAAATGTCTGATTCTTTTAAAATCCATTATTTTTTCTTATCACAGCTATGAATAAGTAAATAACACTGCTAAGTTAGCTGACACAAAGAAAAAAAGTCATTCTATGGCTCATCAACCTACACCACATGACAAACTGGGTAATAAGAAGATATATTAATAACTAAACAATAATTTTCTTAATATCAGGAGCTGGCACTCAACATTTTCTTATAGTCTACTGTGTAAAGAAAGGTGATTTACTAATTCCTTTTAAACTCTGCTCACTAATATGCATTTTGGTTAAAATATAAAAATCTTTAAAAGGTTGTAATGCAACTATAAGTTAAAACTTACATAAAATCATTATCTGAAATCAGATTGCACTCCTGCATAAAAGCCACATTAATTAATTTTCACTATACTTACCTATCATTAATTGCTGGTATTTTAAGTTAAAAATCATTTACCATTATTATAAAAATATAAGTCTCCAAATGTTTAAATTAGCCTGATTTTTTAAAATGTTGTTATTTATTTTTAGCCTGATTTTTGTAACTTGTATAAATTTAACTGAAGAATATTATGTTCCTGCAAGTGTTCATGAATACAAAGATAGAGTAATGGAGATGGAAATTATTTACTCTGCAAATCCTGACTGCATGACTGTTAAATCACTTACATACGGCCAAATGGTCTACAAGGAAGCAGGGAGGTCCTGAAATTGTGTACTCATATCCATTTTCAACTACTGCACAGGTGACACACTCAATCAAGTCATTACTGAAACAGAATGGGAATAGAAGGCACTTGGTGAATAAAGGTGACTTCTCTAAACAACACATAAAATGAAAAAAGAGACTATCACCATCTCATATTAAAAAGTAGCTATCAACTATAGATTTAAGAGTATTTCCTACTCTCTGTGGTGTTCAGTAATGTAGGTTCAACTCTGGACACTATATTATATTCAATATATGGGATACAGAAAAATATGTATAAAATAATTCAGTAATAACAAACTCCTTAATAATAAAGTTTCTTTTAACACAGTTGATATTCTCTGCAGAGAATCAACAGAGCCTATAGCCTGCATAAGTTAGCTGATGATTAAGGAAAGAAGAAATACTGGCACCATATCTAGCACAGAACTATGACAAGCAGGCAAGGGACCAAAGCCCAACCCAAGGGAAGAGCTCAGCCAAGTGATGGATGCTTAACTGGTATATAAGAAATGTGTAGTCCCATATATGGGTTAGTGGAATAAGGCCCATTCAGTCCAACTGAAGATCAGGAAGCCCAACTTACCAATTTAGGAAAGCCTGAGAAAGAAAGCACAATGAAAAGGAAATTTATATCCTAGAACCTACCTCTGAAGGTTCTTTTTTCTACTCTTTACAACATAGTACACTATCAGAAATTTCCTCAACATAAGTGCTTCCTATTCTAAAGAAGTGCTTTGGAATTGTTAAGTGCCTTGGAACATAAACATTAACACAAAAAAAAAGGTCAAAACTTTATTCATTCACTTTGTATCCCTAAGTCAACTCTATACTATTATCTATCTATATATATAAATACAATGTATCTATGAGCAACCCCAGATCACATAAACTTTTCTGTGTATGGAATTCACTGTCAACCAAATTTCTCAATGCTTTTTATGTACACTGCTGTTACTCCATATCTCGGCCCAGTGCTGAACTCCCTGCCTAGCCTTGTTTATGGGGGATGAGGGTGGGACAATATTCAAATTTAATATACATTTAATTTTATCTTCTTTTTTTTTTTTAAGATTTTATTTATTTATTCATGAGAGACAGAGAGAGAGGCAGAGACACAGGCAGAGGGAGAAACAGGCTCCATGTAGGGAGACTGACGCGGGACTCAATCCCAGGTCTCCAGGATCAGGCCCTGGGCTGAAGGTGGCGCTAAACCACTGAGCCACCCGGGCTGCCCTAATTTTATCTTCTTGGACTTAGAACTATTGCTTCATCCTGCAAGATTTTTCTACATCCTGATGATGCCATTTAATAATACTTACTTTCCCTACTTTCTTCTTTACAAGTATGAAAAACATGCTTTCTTGAAGTCATTTATAGAACATGTTCAATCGCTGAGAGAAACAGAAACTAAGAGCTTACTTCATGTATCTACTTACAACAGCTGACAGTAAGATTTCATAAAGAGGCTGATTATGAACTAGACTAGGAAAACAGGGTATATACTGGCACTGGGGCAAGAGAATAGTGTGGATCAGAGTAGTAGCAGCAGGCACTTACATGCTACTCATACTAAGAAGATAATCAAGAGTCAAGGGATGGAGAAGGATAACACCAGCAAAGACAGAGAGGCAGTCATGACTTTAGAGTGTGAGAACAGCCCAGTTAAGTATTTCTAAATAGAAAACCAGAATGGATACGTTAGGCAACACACACGTATATTATCAAACTAAACATTTTAAACTTTATTAAATAGCCAAAAGAGTTGAACATGGGGATCCCTGGGTGGCGCAGTGGTTTAGCGCCTGCCTTTGGCCCAGGGCGCGATCCTGGAGACCCGGGATCGAATCCCACGTCGGGCTCCCGGTGCATGGAGCCTGCTTCTCCCTCTGCCTGTGTCTCTGCCTCTCTCTCTCTCTCTCTCTGTGTGACTATCATAAATAAATATAAATTAAAAAAACAAAACAAAACAAAAGAGTTGAACATGGAGCACAGAAAAAGTAAGAAAAAATGGCAGTTTCACTCAAATATTTAAAAGAATACTTGCTCATCATTAAATCAATAAACACTAGTCTCAAAAACTTAACAATAACATACAATGAAATGTGGGTAACATAAAAATCTTATTCAAAGTAGTAGTTACAGTTTTAGAAAACAGATATTTTAAATATCAAATAAAAAACTAACAATAGGTAAAACAGGCTTATGGTCTAAAATACATCACTACATATTACGGGAAAGGGTTACTATTATAAAATCTATGCACAGAACTATAAAAATGCAATAGTTACACTGGTCTGTAGAAACAATATTCTAAAACTCACAATGCAGATATTAATCCCTCTAAAATAGACAGGGTTTTAAAATATAATACTTTAGCTGCCTCAGTTTCAAAGTCAAAATTTGCCCTTTCTTTGTTGAAAATGACATGGCACTATGAATGCTTAATTTAAAACAGAATTTTTAAAATCCCACATAATAAATTCTCATAATGTTTACTACTTTCAATCAGCTGCATGACTGCTAATGTTTTGGGGGAAATTTTAATTTTGTGCTTCTTCATTTGCTTTTCAAAACCAAATGTATATAATGGTTCTTTATGCTTGTATAACTAGGTTTGATCTAAGGTCACTGATATCTTTGGTAGCTTTTTAAGTGCTTTTCCATGTTAACTAAAGCTTTATTAACTTTATATTGAAAGAAATAAAGTAGGATTTATATTTCTTCAATTTCCAAATTTTGGTTCCTCATTTTAGAAGAGAAAGAATGCTTCCAGCTTCAAAACTTTTTAACAGTTTTCCCTCTTTTAAGTTTTCCTATGCTATTACATACTCTTTTTATTCAAAATTATGGCAAGGGTTTAAGGAAGGTATTTCTTTGTAGTTCTCTAATTTTGTGAAAAAAAAATGTGTTGTATAAAATGTAATATTTCATGATGTACTAATGAAACATTCCTAGTATTAATTTCAACATATTTAGATTTATTTCCAACCTATTTTAATACCATTTTTCTTATAAAATATTATTTCCAACATTTTCATTGTTGCCAATAAATAACATTATAATCAACTACCTTATACTTACTATTAAATAAAAAATAAAAAAACCCAAAAGCATTTCCTTGAAAGGAATATTCTGATATGTTACTTCAGTTGTTCTTGGTCAATTGTTCATGTTTCCCTCTATAAATATACTATACTTTAAAAATTCCTATATAAACATTGTGTTAAATATTATTATTAAACTTTTACAAATATTTTTGTTCTCAGAAAGAAACCATAGGCCTTCACGTAAAGTTTATAGATCTATTTTCTAGTTCACTGTAAAAACATGAAACAAAAAGGACAATTAAACTACTTACTCATCTTAAATATTTAAGAGCAATACTATGAATTTAGTCACATGACTTTCCAAGTATATTTCCTAATTTCCTTCACTTACTACTTTAACTGTGTAGTTTGCAATTCATGAATTTCCCAGCACTATATTTTCTCACAGAAGGACTTCTCTTACTAGGTAGTATTAACACAAAACGTTTAAGTATTACTTAATAATAGATTAAATTTGAAAAATATTTAGAACTTCTATTTTCATTTTTCTTTCCTGCTAATTAACTTTGACTTTTTATTAAAATACAGATCCAAATTGGTTAAATTTCTGCCCTCCAAACCAGGAGCCACTCTAAAGCAAAGGTGTCAGCTGACTGCAAGCTCTATTGGAGCTTATCTACTAATTTAAGCATTCATTCTAGACCACTTTGTCAGATTTGAATCAGTCTAACAACAGAAGAATATTCTTAAATATTAAAGGTTCTATCTTTGATATATAACATTTATTCATTTAACAAACACCTATTAACTACCTACTAAGTGTCAAGCACTGTTCTAGTGGTTAGCACGTATTAATGAATGAAAGAAAGAAAAAATTCCTACTCTCATGGAGCTTTCACTAGGTGGTAATAAGTAGTATTAATTTACCATTCCTGGGCTTCACACCAAGAACAAAAAGTTGAAGACATTGTCCTTTCCTTAAAGAATATTTAATATAATTATGGTAGCAACAATAAAACCACAATACAAATGATCACATAATGCTACAAAACACGTGTCAATGGTAGGGAAAGCATTACAAAGTGCCATGGAAATAGAAAGGAAATCATCTCTGCACACATGTTACTGGGTACACCACCACAAAGACTACAATTCTTTCTGCTTACATTAACTAAATATAAGCATTACATCCTGAGAATAGGAATCCCTAGGACAACAATAAATTTTATATCCAACTCTATGATATCTTTTCTAGAGGTTAATCAAGGTGCTATCTTACCTGACCTTCATAATCTGCATCCCATTAGCATCTTCAATGGTAAATGAAAAGGGTAGGAAAATTCAAATATCTTCATTTTGCCAACTGTTAGTAGTCAAGAAAAAGGTTCTCTCAGGATGACAATGAAACAATTCTGTAAAATTTCTATGTCAAATGGGCCTCAATAACCCATACCATCCTTATCTCTTATTCATATGAAGACATTAGCTATCTCTTATGAAGTGCCTCCAGTGAGAGTAGAACTGTGAAGACCATTTATATACATTATTTCTAAGGCTTACATCTTTGGATTGCTATTTTTATTCCTCTATTTTGTACATAAAACAACTGAGGGTCAGCGAGATTACGTAATTTGCCCAAGATGGTACAAAATAGGGCTGGAATAAAAACCAAATCTGTCTGAACACAGGGCTCTGAATAGGAAGGATATCAGGGATCTTTCACTCTATTTCATAGCCTCTCACTCCCACAGGGAATCTCGTACTGAGTACTACTAATTCCCTTCTTATAGTTATTCTAACCATCCTATATATAGATATATATGTGAAATGATCTAAATCAGGTAATGTCCTTACTGAAAATAAGAGGGGGGGGGGGGATGACAGAACAAAATCTCAGGTATAATGTTATCCAAACAAAACTGTTTAAATATACTCTGCAGTATTCTAATCAGTCTCCAGTGGCAAGTACAAAAACTATTTAACAATATTTCAAAAAGACAAAGAAAAAATAAGCGTATCTTGAGATCTTCATAACAACTTTATTACCTCAATTACCTCATCTCCCTCTGGCTCACTTCAGCCACATTGGCCTCCAAGTCAAGCCTCTAAGAGCCACGTATAGTCCCATATCCCAGATTTTATACTCTCTGTTCCCTCTAAACAAAGAGGTCTTAACTCATATATCCAAATGGCTCACTCCATCATGTCCTTCAGACCCTTGCTTTAATGTCTCCTTTTACAAGACTTCCCCTACCATATTTAAAAGTTCAACCAGACCTTGACATGCCTCATTAGCATTTTCCAAAGTGCTAATCACCATCTAATACTATATACTGTCCTTGTTTCATTTATTATCTGTCTAATCCAACTGGAATGTAAACATCATGAAGGCAGGAATTTTTGTTTTATTAAGTGTTGTACCTCCTGCCCATAGAACAGTGCCTAGTGCTCAATAAATATTTACTGACTGAATGAATAAACTTATCATTTAGAAACTAGAGAAAATAGGAGTTAGATTTTAATATTGCTAAGGAATTCAATTAATGTTTCTTCAAAAGTATAATTCTATATTAGTTAATATATATTAAACCTTCCCATCTTTTATTCTAAGATTTTATTTATTCATGAGAGACAGAGAGAGAGAGAGAGAGAGAGAGAGGCAGAGACACAGGCAGAGGGAGAAGCAGGCTCCATGCAGGGAGCCCGATGTGGGGCTCCATCCCCGTAACTCCAGGATCACTCCCTGCGCCAAAGGCAGATGCTCAACCACTGAGCCACCCAGGTGTCCCTAAACCTCCCCACTTCGTAAACTATTTACTTCCTTAGTCTGGTCAACAATTGTCTTTTCATTGCTTTTTAGAAGTTTAACATGAAGAGAAATCCAAAACTTTGATTTTAAAAGTCAAAGTTTAAATAAAACTAAAAGCTTGTATATACACATCTATTAATTCTCACTTCTATAAACTGTTATTAATAAACACATAACTTTTGAGAGAAAAAATCATAGATTAAGAAATAAAATTAAAATTTTGATGTTTTCACATCCTTTATATCAAATGGGCATCAACATCTATTACACTGAATGTGTTTAATATTCCTAATCATTATAAAAGCTTCTGAGAAAACTGAGCTCATACAGAAATGTGCTGTCATCAAATATTATAAGACATTCACATAGCTAAAGCATCCCAAATACAACAGAAATTACAATATCACAACATACTGAAGCTTTAAACTATCCATGTCTTTCATTCTTTCACGTTTAACAAAGAATCTCTTATCCAAAAAGATTTAAAAATCTTCTTTTTCAACAATAACCTCTCTCCTAAGATAAACAAAGGCCTATAGCACCCCCCCATTATATAACTTTTTATTACTTCAATTAAATAATTAACTGATCCCAGCATCTTTTAATATCACCACCCCTAAACATTTGGAAAGAGTAAATAACCTAGAGATCAAAATACACAGTAAAACCATAGGAACAGCAGTTTTTCATTGCCAGCTCTCTCTATATAAACACTGAATGCAATTCTATGAAAGTATGGCTCCACATATTAAGATGAGGAATATGTCTGTTTACATGTGTCTCTTTCCTGCTCTCTATTATACTGGAACCTGTGTGTGCCTCTGTGGTTAAGATTTACTTCATGTTCATATTAAAGTCCCATTTCCAACACTTAAACACACAGCCACAAAGACCAATTACAACAGTTATTAGTACAACCCTTGGTGTACCAGAGATTTGGGAGTTCATAAAATTGGAATTGATTGTTTATGGACAATTACAGGTACTGAGATTATTTAAAACATTTCAATTTTTGTTTTGCTCTACTGAACCAGAGAGTCTCATTTAAACAACAGAACCAGATGCAGAGATTTACATATCAACTTTTAATCAAAAATCACCACTAATGTCTTAGCAGGGTGGCCATCCTCTTGCTCATTAAAGAGTCTTTAAAGATACAGTGATTCTGAGAAAATGGTAGTACTGGGGCAAAACATTTTTAGATTATATAAAAATATGTTGATAAAAAATATTTTACTTAGCAAAAATATGTTAAACCTGGACTTTCAGCTTAAAGAAACACATAAGATCTAAGAAATAATTGCATATGTTGGACACTCTGGAATAAATAAGTGCATTTTTTAAGCTTATAAAGCTGTCTGAGGCTAAATAATATCTATAGAGTACACTAGAAGCATTTTCTTGCTAAATACTGAATTACATATTAAACTGTAGCAAAGATAAATGAATCTACTAGAAAAAACTTCAACTGAATATTTGCAAGCACCAATTTAATGTCATACTCACAAATGGTAAGCTACTTTAAGCCTGAGAGTGTGTCTGATTCATTCATCTTTGAATTACTAGTGCTTGAACATAGAGCTGATAGTCAATAAATACTGAGGGAAGAAAGGCAGAAAGCACAGTAATGTTGAAAAGTAAAGTGTGTGCCACCATCATCCCTCACCTGGATTATTGCAATAGCCTCCCAACTGGTCTCTTTGCTTCTACCTTTGCACATCCCTCTCCACAGTCTAGTCTCAATCAAACTAGTCTCTAAACCTTTTAGAACAGTAAGTCAGATCTTCTCATTTTGCCTCTCAATGACTAGCAAGGATTAAAAATGTCTAAAAAATGTCTACAAGCCATTACTCCTGATCTGATCTACCATTACCATTAGTTTCCTTAGTTCTCTTACTTCTCAGATCTCATCTCTTGCTTGTCTCTCCACCACTCTGTTCCAGCTTCAACGGCCTCCTGGCTATTCCTCAAACACAACAGGTTTTCCACTGGCTATTCCTTCTACCTGGAATGGTCTCCCCAGGTCTGGTTTACTCCCACAGCACCTTCAAAATGAACATAGGTACATTCTGATATCCTTTTCCAATGCCTTCTTCCTAATCAACTGTTAATAACCCATAATAAACTATGGCTACCAGTCTCAGAAAAGGTATATACAATTCCAAACTTTTTATATGTGTCTCATAAAACCCAGTGTATACCAGGAGGTCTGCTTTTTGCCTCAAACCTTTTTATTGCCGCACTGGTAGTACTCTAATTGAGTCCTCTTCAAAGATGAGCCTGGAACTAAGTGAGCCTCATCCCAAAGTTCCTACTTTGCTGTTTTCATATTTTTCCCTATCCCACCCCCCACAAGTCCCAGTGTACTGTTCCATAATTTGTTCTCCATCCTTATATAATCACAAACAAACATACACAAAGGTTTGAGATTTTTGTTTGTTTCTTGGGAGATAAGGTTGTCTCCACATACAATCCTCTACATTGTACTTTTCTCATTTCATTGGAGGCAGTACAGTATAAGCACATGAGCCAATACGGGCACAACTTCAGACTCCGTAACGGGTGTGTAATGAATATGGATGAAATGTATCAAAGGAATTCAACACTTCCTTCCTCGTTTCCAGTTTTTTACCACTACAGACAATACTGTAAAAAGATCCTTATATAAAAAATACATATATCCTTACATATTGGTGCCTTTCTATGAGACAGATCCTCAGGAATGAAACTGCCAAATTGCTTTAAAAAAAAAAAAGATATGAACTTCATATTTCTTCCATCAATGCCCATTTCTCAAATTTCTCCCCAGCACTGAATGTCCTAAGTCTTTTTAACTTTTAAAGTCTTTTTAACCTAAGTGAGATAACACAGTATCTCACTGTTATTTCAATCTGCACTTCCCTAACTACTATTGATCTTTTTTTTTGGGGGGGGGGGGAGGGCTATGTGGATTTTCTCTTCTGTGAATTATCTATTCATATCTCTTATTTGTTTTTTGTTTACACTGGATTATCTTTTTTGTTATTAGTTTGTAGATTCTCCTATATCTTAAACAACCATCTGTCTGTCATTTGAGGTATAAATGTTCTTCCCCAACTTACTGTTTATTTATTTTGTTTATGGGATCTCACACAAAAGTTTCTAATTATTATGTGATTGGATTTAT